>NC_041391.1:168628833-168632574 GCF_002162155.2 Triticum dicoccoides | reverse complement strand
TGGTGAGCTTGTGGCCCCCCTGGACCTCCGGCAACCCTAACTTCAACTCCATATGTACCTATTCGCAGATCAGAGAGAAGGATTCATCGCGTTTCACGACACGGAGCCGCCGCCACCTCCTGTTCTTCATTGGGAGGGCTGATGTGGAGTCTGTTTGGGGCTCCATAGGGTGGAAATCGATGTCATCATCGTCATCATGAACCTTCCTTCGTCATCAATTTCATGATGCTCACCGCCGGGAGTGAGTGATTCCTTCGTAGGCTTGCTGGACGATGATAAGTTGGATGAGATTTATCATGTAATCGAGTTAGTTTTGTCAGGGCTTAATCCCTAGTATCCACTATGTTTTGAGATTGATTTTGCTATGACTTTGTTATGCTTAATGCTTGTCACCTAGGGTCCAAGTGCCATAATTTCAGATCTAAACCTATTATGTTTTCATGAATACATATGTGTTCTTGATCCTATCTTGCAAGTTGTATGCACATATTAGGTGTTATGATCTGCATACCCCAAGGTGACAATAATTGGGATTCTTTCCAGTGATTACCGTAGTTTGAGGAGTTCATGTATTCACTAAGTGCTAATGCTTTGTTTCGGTTCTCTATTGAAATGAAGTCTTAATATCCCTTAGTTTTCTTATGGACCCCGCTGCCACGAAAGTGTAGGACAAAAGATGTCATGCAAGTCCTTTTCCATGAGCATGTATGACTATATACTGAATACATGCCTACATTACATTGATGAATTTGAGCTAGTTCTGTGTCGCCCTAGGTTATAACTGTTGCACGATGAATGTCGTCCGACATAATTATTCATCGTTGATCCAATGCATACTAGCTTTTCACAAATTGATCCTTGCTAAATTACTTTCATTGCTGCTGCTGTTACAATCACTACAAAATTGCTATTGTTACTATTGCCACAGTTACTATTATTTTCATACTACTTTGCTACTAAATACTTTGATACAGATATTAAGTCTTTCAGGTGTGGTTGAATTGATAACTCAACTGCTAATACTTGTGAATTATTTGGCTCCCCTTGTGTCAAATCAATAAATTTGGGTTGAATAATCTACCCTCGAAAACTGTTGCGATCCCCTATACTTGTGGGGTTTCAAGACCTTTTTCTGGCGCCATTGCCGTGGAGCATAGCTCCATTTGCTGAGTCACTTGGGATTTATATCTGTTGATCACTATGAAGAATTTGAAGGATAACAAAATCAAGATCGTTCCCTCTAAGACGACGGGAGGAAAGGTACTGCCATCTAGCTCTACACTTGCAATTCTATAGTTCATATCTAGGGTGTCTCGTCCCCCTCCCATGTCGCTCCCGTGCGGCAACCTGGGGAACCCTAAGTCCGGCGCCGCCGTGCACCTCCCCACCTCCTCCGCCTCCCCCATCGCCGCCCTGGGGCTCGGACGGGCAAAGGCTGACCGAAGCCGGCAGCGGCGGGGCCTTCATGTTCCCTCGACCACTGGGGCTGGTGCTACCTCTTGAGCTTGCGTTGATTTTCCCTTGAAGAGGAAAGGGTGATGCAGCAAAGTATCATAAGTATTTCCCTCGGTTTTGAGAACCAAGGTATCAATCCAGTAGGAGACAACACACAAGTCACCAAATACCTGCACAAACAATCAACAACTTGCACCCAACGCGATAAAGGGTTGTCAATCCCTTCACGGTCACTTGCAAAAGTGAGATCTGATAGAGAAAGATAAATGGTGAAGTAAATATTTTTGATATTTCTGGTTTATAGATCGGAAAGTAAAAGATTGTAAAATAGTAGATCGGAAACTAGCAAGATGTAAAGAAGATTCAATATAATGGAAAAGAGACCCCAGGGGGCATAGGTTTCACTAGTGGCTTCTCTCAAGATAGCAAATATTACGGTGGATGAACGAATTACTGCCGAGCAATTGATAGAAAAGTGCATAGTTATGATGATATCAAAGGCAATGATCATGAACATAGGCTTCACGTCTGTGTCAAGTAGACCGACTCCTGCCTGCATCTACTACTATTACTCCACACATCGACCGCTATCCATCATGCATCTAGAGTCTTAAGTTCATAAAGAATGGAGTAACGCATTAAATAAGATGACATGATGTAGAAGAATTAACTCAAGCAATATGATGAAAACCCCATCTTTTTATTCTCGATGGAAACAATACAATACGTGCCTTGTTGCCGCTACTGTCACTGGGAAAGGACACCGCAAGATTGAACCCAAAGCTAAGCACTTCTCCTATTGCAAGAAAGATCAATCTAGTAGGCCAAACTAAACTGATAATTCGAAGAGACTTGCAAAGATATCAAATCATCCATATAAGAATTCAAAGAATAACCAAATAATATTCATAGATAATCTGATCATAAATCCATAATTCATCACATCTCGGCAAACACACCGCAAAAGAATATTACATCGAATAGATCTCCAAGAACATCGAGGAGAACATGGTATTGAGAATCAAAGAGACAGAAGAAGCCATCTAGCTAATAACTATGGACCCGAAGGTCTGTGTTAAACTACTCACGCTTCATCGGAGAGGTAATTGTGTTGATGTAGAAGCCCTCCGTGATTGCATCCCCCCCCCCCCCGGCAGGACGCCGAAAAAGGTCCCTAGATGGGATCTCATGGGTACAGAAGGTTGCGGCGGTGGAAAAGTGGTTTTGTGGCTCTCCTGGATGTTTTCGGGGTATAAGAGTATATATAGGTGAAGGAACTAGGTCAGGGGAGCTACAAGGGGCCCACAAGGTAGGGGGCGTGCCATACCCCCTGGGCATGCCCTCCTGCCTCGTGACCACCTTGTTGCATATCTGACTTCATCTCCAAGTCTTCTGGTTTGCTTTTGGTCCAGGAAAGATCATCACGAAGGTTTCATTCTGTTTGGACTCCGTTTGGTATTCCTTTTCTGTGAAACTCTAAAATAGGCAAAAAAACAGAAACTGACACTGGGCCCTCGGTTAATAGGTTAGTCCCAAAAATAATATAAATTATCATATAAATGCTTTTTAAACATCCAAAACAGATAATATAATAGCATGGAACAATCAAAAATTGTAGATACGTTAGAGACGTATCAGTTGGCGCGCCGAGGCGGTGTCGGGCTCCTGATGGCTGCCAGTGCTCCTGCCGGGCTTCGGGGCGGCATGGCCGGTGGCAGGCGCGTGGCGGCAGGGATGGCGGCGGAGATCTGCTCTGCGTCGGCCAATGCTGCTAGTGGCGCAGGCCGGGCACGACATGGCTGGTGGTTGGTGCCTGGCCACGACAGTCATCCTAACCGGCAGGCGACGTGGGTTCAGGTGGCCTCGACTGGGTGCCATGGTCCCCCTCGCGAGCGTGGTGGTTAGTGTTGGTGCCCTCTGCCCTGCTTGGGCTTTGGGGGCCTCGTGCGTGGCAGGGGGTGTGGGTTTGCGGTGTTGCGGCGGCGTGGCAGCTGTGGGTATGCATGCAACGCAAGGTGGCAGTGGCGACGTCCTTCTCTTGGATGTGTGCCGGCGGTAGGCTCGGATCTAGGGTTCGTGCTCGGGCGGGCCAGGTCAGGGCCCAGGGAAGATCGAAGCATGTACTTCATGTAGGAGTGGTCGGGCTCAGCCCGAGAGGTGCTTGATGGTGGTGGTCGTGATAGCGTTGCGTCGGTGCGTGGATCGGTGTCGGTGGCCATGGGGAAGTCATCGAGTGAGCCGACCTGGCCAAGGGCCCTGGGCTAGCTCGTCGGCGGCCGTCGACAG
>NC_041391.1:168617181-168628453 GCF_002162155.2 Triticum dicoccoides | reverse complement strand
GATTGGCTGGAGGTGCAGGTGTTGGTGCCTCCTACGATGGCGGCGCCAACCCAGACTTGGGGACTTATGTCGGGCTAGGAGTAGATGGAGTGTTGTCGCTTCTCCTGCCCTGGTTGAGTGCGTTGTGACGTGAGCGACATACGTTATTTGGCGACAGGGATGTCGGGGCGGTGGGTCCAGATGGTGGTTCGCATGATTGCTCTCCGGCGGGCTTCATTGCGGTGGTGGTGGCTCTCCTCCCGAGTTGTGTGGGCAATGGGAGGTGGTGCGGCGGGTAGATCGGATGTGCCTTCTCTCTTGGAGGGACGGCGTCCTGATCTAGATTTGGAGTTCTGACATCGTTGTGCTTCGCCTGGCGACCTCGAAGTGACACGGACGAGTTGCCGAGCGAAAGCTCTATGCCTTGGCGCCAACAACGGCGACACCGAGGGTGTAGTCGTGGTTCTTCTCTTTGTGTCAGAGCTCCAGGTGAAGACCTTTGTCCCGTGTGGAGTCGGCAACGACGATCCTCGTCGCCGTTTTCCCTCTTGGGGTGTTGTCGTGGAGGTTAGGTGTGTTAGGTCGTAGCGTGGTGTGTGTTTAATTCTCTCAGTGGTGTTTGTCAGTAGCGTAGTCACGTGCGTATTGTGTGTGTCATTTATCTTAGGATCAACTTTGTAAGAGGGTTGACTCATCACCTTGTATCATTCAGCCGTGTACTTCTTCCGGTTGTTTTATACATAAAGCGGGGCGAAAGCCTGTTTTGAGATCGCACATGATTTGCTGGGTTGAAACTGTGGGCCGTCAGCATATCACAGATGACTTCGCATGAGAAATCGTGTGTGATGGTGTCTCTCATCGCACACGTTGTCTATGACAAAATTCTGTGTTGCTGTTACTCCATTTCACACGCTTATTTTTTAGCAATTGTGTGTACTGTTGGTCATTTTTTTAGAGAAAAGGCCAAGGCCCGACTTTATAGATAAAGCCACACGGCAGCGTCACGAATACCCAATGCTCACACGAACACAGAGCCACAGAGAAAGGTAAATAGACCCAAAGTAGTAGCGATACAGGCAGCTGCCAAACACGGCACGCAGGCCGGGAAGAGAAGAAGACCTAATCCCACAAACTACAACACCAAAATTATACACCATGATTCGTCCCGGAGATCTGAGAGGCTGAAGCCCGAATTTTGGCGATGAGCAGGTCCAGGGCGTCCCGATCTGGCTCCTTAGTCAATGATCTCCACTGCTGCAAGAATATACATGATTTGAAAAGAACATCAGCAGGCTTAGATGGGAAGGTAAGCTCAATAGTAAATTTGTTTCTAATGGTCCATAGTGCCCAACATAAGGCTCCCAAGCCAACCCAGAATACCCTCCTGGTGACCCCTACCAGAGATTTGGCTAGGGTTCTAATATCTGAGAAAGAGGAGGGATTCCAGGAGACCCGAAGCCAGGATCTGACGCAAGCCCAAACTAATTTGGCGAGAACACAGTTGAAAAAGATGTGATTAGAGTTTTCGAAAGCCCCACACAACTTACAGAATTCCGAGCCCGGCCCGTTGCGTTTTTTGATCTGATCAGCAGAAGGGAGGCGACCACGGAAGGCTTGCCAGAGGAAAATCTTAATCTTAGGAGGGACCTTAGATTTCCAAACACAAGAGAATCTACCCGAAGAAGTACCACCAATCAGTCTAGAGTACAGCAATTTGACCGAGAATGTACCAGAGGCCGTAAGCGGCCAAACCACCGAGTCGGCCTCCTCCGAGAGCACAGGGAAGAGGGCAGAAAGACTTTGCCATTCTTCCAACTCTTTTGGTCATTGCGCACATACCTTTTTACGAAACCGTGTGTAATGCAGTGACCTAATAAGCAGGTTTATTAGCCCATTATTAATTTTATCCTGATAATAAGAAAATATTACATTTCATATCCAACAAATGTTCACCATGATTTTATAATGAACACACAATATATTTCAAATCCATCTCCATGATTAAACATTTGAAAATAGACAGATAAATCTCACCTCAAAAGCTGCTAGAGCAGAAGGTAAATATTGCGCCTTTTCACAATACTAAAGGTCCGCGCAATTTTAGACCATCGCCTATGGATGATCATCCGCATGTCCTTCGCCTTGGGACATGGGCGACTGGATTCTCATGTGCTCCTGTCAAACCACTATTGAATTATCGAACCACCGAAAATGAAGATCAAGGGCATGAAGTAAAGTCTTGAACGCCACCACATCACGCCATGCCAAAATATCTGTTTCGGTACAACCCCTTAAACACATCAACGGAGATCTTTCCATACCCCTTCATAATAAAGGGTAGGATGATTTTTACTAAAGTACGTCGCTCGTTGGAACATATGTGTATGCAAATCCCCCTCTGTGATGGGCCGTCCCACTTTACCTGTTCTTTTTCTGTAAACTTGCAAAAAAGTGTGTGGAATGTGATTCGAACCCAAAACCTACTCATTAAGTGTACAACACAAGCCAACCAGACAACTCACCTGCTGCAAATACTTACATCCTTCTTCTACTTTTCTTCTTTCTTCTGTTCGCGTCCCACTGAACAAGGAGGTTGTGGATTTATTTTTCTTCTTCTCTTTTGAGTTTCGTTTGGCCAACGAGGTCACGGGTTTACTTCTCTCTCTTTTTGGTTTTGTTTGGCCGGTTTTACTTATTTTTTTTCATTTTCTCTTTCTTTTTAAATTTTTATTTTATTAAAATTCATGAACTTCTTCAAATCCAGGATTTTTTTAATCTGTGAACTTCTTTTTGAAATCCATGAACTTCTTTCATTTTTTACGAACTTTTTTTTCAAAATTCTTGTACTAGTTTTAAAATTCATGATTTTTTTTTCAATGTTGACGTGAAATACCAAAGAGGAAAATTTTGCAGTTTATATTGTTTACGGTTTATCGTATGGTATGAAATTTCCATGCCAGTTTGACGTTTAGTTTATTTGGTATATACCGAGAAAACCAATGGTACACCAAATTAAGTGAAGCAAAAATAAATTCTTCTCTAGGAATGAAGCAAGGTGGTCTTGTATGCACTGGGCGCTGGCACAATGAACACAAAAGTCAAACCCGTAGCCTTGTGTGAGTTTTGAATGTAAAGGTTGTGGACCTGGCCGTGAGGAGCCAGTGCAATGCATTGGAGGCGCTTTCCCCTCACTTTTCCTATTCCCTACCTATGAAAAATACAGCCCAACATACGTTTGTATTTTTTTTTTTGCGGGAATAACATACGTTTGTATTAACTTGTGTGACGAGCCGCCAGCCATCACGCAACGTGATGCATACATAAATATATGTTTATATACCTGTACTGGCAAAAGCTTTGCATATTGAAACAAAAGATTTAAAATTTCACGACGTAGTTTTAAAATTTCTCTTGTACTAACCAAATAAACTGAACACATAGAGTGAGCTTTACTGTAGCAAATTGGTCTTTTTTGCACTATTTCTTTTCTTCATTTATTTCTTTTTCATTTTTCCATTTTCCATTTTATTTTTCCCTTTTTAAAAAAGATGCTCGCGCTTTAAAATGTTGTTCACAATTTCAAAAAAAATGTTTGTTTTTTAAAATTTTGTTGAAAATATACAAATATCCACATTTTAAAAAATTGTACAGAAATTTCAAAAAATATTCGTGCCTTTCAAAATTGCAAAGAATGTTCAGACATGAACAATTTTAAAAAGAGAAAACAAAATTTGAACACGAACATTTATTTACAAAAGACTAACAAATTTGGAATTTCAAAAAATTCTAAAGGTATGAACAAAGTTTTGAGACTAGTATTTTTTATTTTCCCTGAATTATTTTTTTATTTTTGTAGAAATATTTTGAAACATGACATTTTCTAAATTCAGAACAAAATTTTCAATGCAAATATTATTTGAAACTCCCCGATTCTTTTTGAATTTGTGTACAAAGAAAAAGGAACTTTTTTGAATTCGTGGACAATTTTTGAGAAGGTGTACATTTTTTGAATTGATCAACTTTTTTCAAATTTTAAATCCTTGACCGCTCGAGCCATTTCAAGGATTTCAAAAAAACAACATGCTCTCATATGGACTCTTCTGTCCTCTACCCGAACACCCTCTGTTGAACATGATCAATTTTTCGACATCCTTAAAGTGACTCCCACTTTTGCAACCGGGTGGGCATGTCCATGGTCGTCATCCATACCAAGTTTGAACGAATTCTGACACTGTTTTTACGTTGCGACACGTCCAACCAACTTATCAGCCTTTTTCATCAGAAAAACTCCAGAAAATACAAAAATGTCAAAAACACAAACGACTTGGCATAATGCCTTGAATTCGTCATACAAGACCACAGAAAAAATTGGGTCAATTTTAAGGATATCGAGAAATAACGTGCTCTCAAAAAGAGCCTTCTGGCCTACCTGGACACCCACTATTTAACATGATCTAGTTTTGCACATTCTTTAAATGATCCCAACTTTTGCAAGCAGGTGGGAATGCCCATGGTAGGCATCCATGCCAAGTTGAACGATTTCTAACATTGTATGCAAACTACGACACGTCTAACCATTTATCGACGCTTTTTCACTGAGAAAGCTCTAGAAAATGCAACACTTGTCAAAAATCCAGAAAATGGTTATGACGCCTTCAATTGGTCAAAGAAGCTGGTAGAAGAATTTTGGGGTCATTTCAAGTAACTATGCCAAGTTGTTTTGGTTTCATACAAGGCCGTGAAAACATTGAGTCCTGTCGAGAAACATGCTCTCAAAGAGAGCCTTATGGTGTACTTGGACACCCACCGTTGAACATGGTCTAGTTTTCGACTTTTTTTTGAAATGATCCCAACTTTTGCAAGTAGGTAGGAACGCTCATGGTAGACATCCATGCCAGGTTTGAACGATTTCAAACACCATATGCAAATTGCGACACGTCTGACCATTTATTGGCCCCTTTTCACCGAAAAATCTCCAAAAAATGCAACACTTGTCAAAAGTCCAAACAAATTGGTATGATGCCTTCAATTGGTTATGGAAACTGGTGGGAAAAAATAATGGCCATTTGACGGATATAGACCTTTCTGGATTACCCGAGCACCCTTTCTTGAACATGGTCTATTTTTAGACATACTTGAAATGACCTTAACTTTTGCTAGTAGGTGGGCATGCCTATGATAGGCATCCATGCTTAGTATGAACAACTTTCGACATCGTATGCAAGTTGCGACATGTATGGCCATTATCAGTCTTTTTTAACGAAGAAAACTTTAGAAAATGCAAAACTAGTCGAAAACCCAAACAACTTAGTATGGTGCCTTGAATTGGTCATAGAAGACCACTACACCAAGAGTTATCTATACCTAATAATAAAGGAGCCATTGCTTTTTGGCGTACGTCATGAAAATCGCCCCCAAAGTTACAAAATATTACCCACCAACCTATAATTGATAAAAAAAAAAGTTTTACATAGAGGAATCCCCCTCCTGGCCGGCCCATGAAGTAGGGACCTCCTATACTGCACTCTGCGCGCTGCGAGCAGACGCAGCGTGCCTGTTTGGGCCGGCCCATGTCTGGGCGACCTGTATTTTAAATCTTGTTTTTACTTTTTCTTTTTCTTTTTTGTTTTCGGGTTTTCCACTTTAAATGATTTGGGACTTCAAAAAGTTCCAAAAGTTAAAGAAAATGTCAATTTTGAAATAAAATGTTTACAAAATTATAAAATGTTTGTTGATTCAAAAAATGTTTGTGATTTTGTTAAAAACAGTTTACTTTTTAAAAAATGTTCGAAATTTTGAAAACAAATGTTCAGGAAATAAAAACAAAGTTCATGATTTTTTTAAATGGTTATTGTATTAAAATGTTAATTAAATTGAACATAATTTTGCCAATTAAAAATGTTTGCTTATTCAAAAAATGCAAAAAAATTGAAAACAAATATTTGGGAAATAGAAAAATGTTCATGATTTTTAAAAAAAATGTGTATTAAAAAAGGTTAATGAAATTCAGCAAAATTTTATCAATTAATAAAATGTTCATAAATGGAAAATATCCTAAAAATACAAAAAATGTTTGTGATTTACAAAATAGTTTATTTCTTCATAAAAAGTTCGCTCATTCAAAAATTGGAACATGAGTTGTGCGAGTCGTTCGGTCGGGTTAAAGCATGGAACATGAAATCTTCTATTTCCAACCATTGCAAGAAGAATGATTCTTATGTCTGCTTAATCTAGCTGAGTTTTTACCGTTTCCTGTCATTATATCAGCTTTGAGTTTGCAGCTCCACTGATGGTCTGTATTGCTCTTTTTTTACGGAAAAACTTCCAATCTATTCATCTTCAATTATGGTAGTACAACGAACACCAGAAATAAAAATTACATCCAGATCTGTAGACCACCTAGCGACGACTACAAGCACCGAAGCGAGCCGAAGGCGCGCCGCCGTCATCGCCCCTCCATCACCGGAGCCGGGCACAACTTGTTGTAGTAGACAGTCGGGAAGTCGTCGTGCTAAGGCCCCATAGGACCAACACCCCAGAACAGCAACCGCCACCGTTGAAAAATAACGTAGATCGGAAGGATCCAAATCAAAGACACATGAACATAGACGAACAACGATCAGATCCGAGCAAATCCACCAAAGATAGATCTGCCGGAGACACACCTCCACACGTCCACCAACGATGCTAGACGCACCGCCTACCTATAGACAGACGGTTAGTCTGTCTGTTCTTCCAGGTCGTGTAGGAACTTCAAGTTGGGCAGCTGAAGCAGCTTGGTTCCCTGAGTCATATGAACGGCCATGACCAGCAGCTCATGCAGCTCCAGGTCTCGCCTGCATACCAGCAGCTGAACCAATGTCGCGCACTAAAGGGCTCAAGGCCAAAGCATGGTAGCCTAAAATCCCTTGACTTGAAGCAGCTTTGCCCTGCCAATCATCATCATCTGGGTAAAACAAAAAGCATTCTTTCTCAAGATGTCATGGCCATTCTTCAGACAAACCTCATGCAATGAGTCCAACACGTTCTTGTTCTTCACCCATCCATCTCGAAGTTCAAGAGGATACATTGATGCGTGAAGAAGAGGTCGGATTGCCGCAAGGGAGAAGATTCAAGGAGAGAGTAGTTGCCGGGCTTGCGGGCGGTCAAGGACATTAATAGGGCGCGAACATGAGGGAGACCTGCAGGTGCGGCATGGTAGATGGTCATCTTGATGGTATGCAGGCGAGACCTGGAGCTGTCGGATGCTGCCATGATGCAGCTCTTGCACTGCAAGATATCGTCCAACTGATTTGAGCCAATAAATTCGGAGCCCTTTTGCCCCCAAGAGGCAGCTGGAAATCATCGTAGCCTTCTATTACTCGGCCTGTTAAGAAGATATATACCATGGGCTGGGCTTGTGCAGTTGTGCTGCGAGTTTTTTTTTTAGAGAAAAGGCCAAGACCCGACTTTATAGATAAAGCCACCAGGCAGCGTCACGGAAACCACAGGTTCACAGGAAATCATAACCACACAGAGGAGTTTAAGAGAAACCTAAGCAAGCATGATACAGGCAACTGCCATACACAGCGCGCAGGCCGGGGAGGAGAAAGACCAAATGACCGCAAACGACAGCACCAAATTATACGGCAGGGTTCGTCCCGGATATCTGAGAAGCCGAAGCCCGAATTTTGTTGATGAGCAGGTCCAGGGCGTCCCGATCAGGCTCCTTAGTCAATGATCTCCACTGCTGCAAGAGTATACATGATTTGAATAGAACATCAGCAGGTTTAGATGGGAAGGTAAGCTCCATAGTAAATTTCTTTCTAATATTCCATAAGGCCTAGCATAAGGCTCCCAAGCCAACCCAAAATACCCTCTTGGTGACCCCGACCAAAGTTTTAGCTAGAGTTCTAATATCAGAAAAAGAGGAGGGATTCTAAGAAACCTGAAGCCAAGATCTGACGCAAGACCAAACTAATTTGGCAAGTACACAGTTGAAAAAGATGTGGTCGGAATTTTCCAAGGCCCCACACAGGTTACAGAATTCAGAGCCCGACCCATTGCGTTTTTTGATCTGATCAGCAGTAGGGAGGCGACCACGAAAGGCCTGCCAGAGAAAAATCTTAATTTTCGGAGGAATCCTTGATTTCCAGACACAAGAGAATCTAGCCGAGGGGGTACCACCAATGAGTCTAGAATACAACGACTTAACAGAAAATTTACCAGAGGCCAAAGTGGCCAAAACACCGAGTCAGCCGACTCCGAGAGCACGGGGAAGAGGGCAGAGAGGCTTTGCCAATCTTCCAACTCTTCAGGAGACAGAGCCCGACGGAAAGCCAAATCCCAATTCTTAGCAGCCAGCTCCGCGATGGTGATCTGCGGATTGGGACAATAAGAAAACAGAATCGGAAAGCTCACGGCAAGTGGGGCATCCCCAAACCACCAATCCAACCAAAAACGAACAACAGACCCATTCCCCACAGAAAACTTGACATGCTCCAAAAAAACCGGCCTAACTTTAACAAGAGCTTTCCAGAACTGAGAACCACGCCGCGCGGGAGCAAACATAGGATCGGAGTGGAGGAAATATTTGGCCTTAAGAATCGAAAACCACAGCGACCCGGCCCCCACAGTCATAATTTTCCACCATCACTTGATGAGCAAACACATGTTCATCACCCGAGTGTTAATAATGCCTAACCCCCCAAGGTTTTTAGGCCTACACATCAGTTGCCACTTAACCAGCCCCCACAGTCATAATTCTCCCCCACAGTCATAATTTGTGTTGTGCTGCGAGTTCAACACAAATTCTAAGATGTGTCGAAGCACATCTCGTGTAGAAGCCGATGATGCATTTCTTCAAAGAGCCTTTTTCTTTCTTTTTTTTGCTTTTGGTATGAAGCTGCTACTCTTTGTTGGTAGTACGTAGTACGTACAAACATAGGAGTTGGAGGTACCGGGAAAAAATGCCAGAGAGACATAGCCTAGCCCCCATGTTCTTTCTTTCCCTATCTCCCGTGTAGTGCTTTGGTACGTACAAGCTCGGCAGTCACAGCACGCCGCTCCTCTATCTATTCTCGCATCCCTTCACGTGGCCACTCTGATATTGAGCTTGAAGCTTGGTGGGCTCTTGTTAAAATGGAGTTATGGACGAGTCCTCGGTTTCCTAGATTTGTGTTACCAAAACTTGTCATGATTAAACACTACTTCTGATTTATTTATTTGTACACGCCGATAACCAAGCCATTGCAATTAGGGGCGTGGCGGCGCAGCAAGCCGCACCCCTCCTCCTCCCCTATATGTCTGTGCCACGGCAGAAGAAACAGACGAAGACGCACATCCCCTTTAGTATAGTATACTCCCTCCGTCTAGGTGAGTAAGTTATCTTAGGTTTTGTACCGTGACCAAGGAGAAGGAGAAAACGAGAGAACTTAATGTTCATTTGCTAATTAATAGCACTGCATGCAATGAACTAACCAGTGCATGTCATGTTTTGTAGTCTCAAGTCATTAAAAGCATGCACACCCCCACATCTCTTATTGGTTGATATGTCAAGAAACAAGAAACGAGATGGAATTTAATCCACCGCGTCTAAGTGTTTGGGGATTATTTGGTTTTCGTAAGATGACTTACACACCTAGACGGAGGGAGTACATGATATGCAACAATGAACTTCAGATTCATCCGGTCATTAATCATGCATGAGTTGAGAAAATTTAATCTCCATTGACATTGTAAAAGGCCAGTTAAACTATACATAAAATCTTTTGGACAATGCATTAAAGTACAAGCGCATTGCCACATTTTCCCATCACCTTGAGCTTTTGTTTCGATAAGTGATTTTTTTGTTCACTAATCATATCAAGGTGATACAATTGGAAAGAGTTCACACCGCTCTCTACATAACATGATGAACACAGTCTTTACCAGCAAAACACCTCATCTTGAAATAAAATGACATAGTCTGACAAAACAAAACATTGTCTGGGGTGATTAATGGCCGATCCAAAGACCTAACTGCCATTCATGTTGGGTAGTCCTTAGAGCATCTCCACTCTTCGGCCCCCCAGCGCATAGGCCGGCCCATATTCGGGCGTCCACCCAGTGATTTTTAGACCCTGGGGGCGACGAAGACCCCAGCCACGCCCCCAGGTGCCGCCCCTCAAGGCCCCAGACACGCGTCCCATATTCAAACTTGATCGTTCCCGCTCCAAAAAAGGCCATAGTCCGGCGATCATCGTAATAGTTCGGCGATTCGGTGCCACGGTTCAGCGATCAAATGAAAGCATAGGCAGTAGTTCGGCGCACAAAAAAAAGGAAGGACGCGAAAGTAATGCATCAAATGTCGAGGTCAACCTCCAGCGTCGTCGGCGGCGTGCGCGGGCTGGGAGGAGTCGGCGCAGCTTCTGTGCTGCTATGATGATGTCTTCCATTTCGGCCTCTGTCGCGTCGGCGTCGCCAAGACACGATGAGGAGGAGGCTTGCGAGTAGAGGCCACGGCGGAGAGGTGGCATCGGGGAAGCTGCGTAGTCCTGCGACGAGTACGTGTATGGAGGGTACTGCACGCCGGCGAACGCGGGCGAGGGCGTGCGCTGGACCGGCCCTCCATGGAGAAAGGTGATGTTGGGGTTGAAACCGCCGTGGATGTCGCCATCGGCATAGCCCGGCGACGGCGTGCTCCATGGGTGTGGCGACGATGAGAAGCCGGCCGGAGATCCGACGCTTTGCTGGCTCCAGGCCGCGTGCGGGCTATGGCCGCCAAGTTGATTCCTCATCCCCGCGTGAGCCGCCTTGGCCTATTGCGCGCGCTCCGCTTGCTCCGCCGCCGCCGCGTGCGCCGCCCTCTCCCTGGCCTTCTTGTCCCTGTTGCGCCTATCGGCGGTGACGGCCTCCCGACGCTGCACTTCCGACTTCCAGTCGGCGTTGGTCATGCCCGGGGGCTTGGATGGCGGCGCCCTCTACTTCCTCTGCTTCGGCTGGGCGATGGGGCGGCTATGGGATCCGTCGTGGCGTGGGGGATCACGTACTTTTTCGGCGGCATGGCGGACGGCTTGAAAGGGAGGAGGCGGAGTTTGGCGGGAGGAATGGAGAATGAGAGGGAAGCCGGGAGGGAGGGGCAGGAGAAGGGCCTCCTCTCGCTGATAGAGCGGCCCCACGCCCCTTTTCGCTTCTGCCGGCGCCTCTAGGCGACAACCGGGCGCTTGGGTTCGGGGCGGGATCGCCGGCTCTGGATTTGGCCCAAACCGGCGCTAAACAAGGTCTTGGTTGCGTGACTGGGCCGATTTTCGACCACCAGTGCAAAAAATTCGCG
>NC_041391.1:168563042-168616886 GCF_002162155.2 Triticum dicoccoides | reverse complement strand
GGGCTGTTGGGGGCGCGGCTGGAGATGCTCTTAGTAACCAACTTCACTTTGATACACATCGCTATAAATAACTCCATGTGCTTTGACTAGTGAAGCTAGGGCCAAGTAGTACTGAAGTACTCCCTCCGTTCGGAATTACTTGTCGTAGAAATAGATATATCTAGATGTATTTTAGTTTTAGATACATCCATTTCTGGGACAGGTAATTCTGAACGAAGGGAGTAAGAACCAAGGTACATAGCCAATGCGTATATAACTGATAACCTATTGTCGATGAGTAATGATTCCCTAGTTGGAGGGTACCTTGCGGTTGTACCTGGTCCAAGCCACTCGAAAAAATGCCTCAGGGCTCTCAAAACGTACGCGCTGCCGCGACCAAGTAAGAACTCGAAGGGCTAAGGACGGGCACACTAAATCGGGAATTTTGCTATTACCAGAGATATTTTCACAATAATGGTGGACTACCCGATTCTATCGTATCCCCTAAATATATGTACCTAATCACCGACATACAAGTCAACGTGTATAATAGAAAGGGCATGCAACCCTCCGCTGAAGGATAAACTGCCTAAACACACATCTTGCTCATGACATTCTCGGATCTAGACTATGAGGATTGTTGTCTAGAGAGAATTACTATATCTTCAGCCATAGTGAATCCTGTGAGTACGAGGAGAACCTTAGGGGGAGGGCCAACATGGTTCCATGTTGCCTAGGCCTCTCAGTGCCCACATGCTAGGATGGTGGTTAGTAGGAAGAAACGGGAAAAGCCGCTCAAAAGGATTTTGTATCACCATATTGAGTGGAAACCTTTTGCTCCTAAGCTACACATAATAAACAATTTCAAAAACAAAAACCAAACCCCTCCTTTAAAATTCAACAAATCCTGTTTTTTTCTTACATTAAATGCCCACACTAACATTGGACCACGAAATATTTTTATTTGTAGGTTACACTAAAAGACTAGTGCGTGGATCTGAAATAACAAATAGTAGTAATAAGAAATGTGCACTCATTTAGCTTTATGTTAACATAAAAATAAAATGATTACATAGTAAAGTTTTAAAGTTACGGAGTAGACATCTACATGTTCATTTTTTTTCTGAAAATTCGGAATTCACTTTCATCCTTTTTGAGCACTTTTATGGTTGCTCTTACCTCCCCTTTTCACATGAGGTAAGAGTATATAATAGATTCAAGCCGTTGATTTCATTAGGTAGTGAGTCTGAGTAACTCTTACCTTCTTACCTCCTATGTGAAAAGAGGAGGTAAGAGGGACCATGTTAAAATTGCTCTCTTTTTTTAAGCGAGTTCAAAGGAGACATTTAATTAGGGTTTCCTCACAATATCACAATATGTTAGTTTCACTGGGTTTTAGAGTGGTTTCAGAAAGCACACACACTTTTGACTCACATTATTAATAAAAGAAGATAGTACATTTTCTCTGATGGACATACACTTATTACCTAGTTGTTTTCCCTTAAGTTAGGCCTCCCCAAGACCAAATTAGTAATCACACAAAGATGAATATTCTCATGTACTATGTTTTCCGAGCCTGACTTTGTAGACATACAAAGGAAGATGTGAATATGCCAAGTTGTTGTAGCCTATGTTTTCATTTCATTTAGTGTGAGTACAGATCTACCAACCAGTTCCAAAAAATATAACAAGAAATTCAATATTAACTTAACATAGTTGGTAAAATCTATACTATAATCAAAAGACTTCACTGAAAATAAATCCTCTCTATCACATGGTAACCAATATGCCTTGTTGTATGCTATTTGTTGCAATTGTATTCTAATTATTTCTCTATTTTAATTTCTATCAAATATTGCATGCACCAAAATTTAATAGAAGATCAACTTATATACATCTATCTAAAAGGTGTGAAGACAGCAAACGGCGAGGAGAGAGAGATTTGAAATGAGCGAACCGTTAGGCACGCGCTCGAGCGACTGCCTCGGCGACGCAGCCTGGCCCTCGCTGCGGGCGGTGGCGGGCGGCTGGACCCTGGTCAAGGGTGGCGCAAGCGGCTCGGGACGTTTGGCGGCGGGAGCGTAGGAGGTGTCGTCGCCCTCGCGGCTCCGGGAACCTTGCGGGGGCAGGTTCTGGGCCCTGGCGGCGGACGACTCGGGCGATGAAGATGAGGAAGTTGTGTCAGGGGAGTAGAAGCCGGCACCGTTGGGGCCGTTGGTGTGCGACTTTGTGGCCTTCGTGGCGCGTCCGCAGGGGAGTGGTCGGGGCCATGGCCGGAGTTTTGCCCCGGGGGGTCGGGGCCCCAGATCGGTGGCGTCCCATGTGTGGAGCCCGTCCTCTCCTGGGAGCGGCAACTCGGCGGCGATTGTGGCGGGGGCGATCCGCGCTTGCGCTGCGGCGGCGCTGCTGCCCCCCTCGGTGCCATCAAGGCAGAGTCAGGAGTGGCCCTGTCTGCCATCACCGATGCGGCGGCTGGCGGCGGCGGCGCCGGAGGGGCGCATCACATCGTAGGAGGAGCTAGACCAGGCCGCGAAGGCTGACATGGCGGCCGTGGGTGCGGTTGGTGGGCCTCGGACCACGGATGGGCCTCAGGTTGTGTCCGTGGGTCAGTAGGGGTTGAGCGTAGCCCAGTCGAGGGGGGAGGCCCTGGTGTCGGTGGGGGTCAGTGGAGTGGGTGCGGCTCGGTCCGGCCCAGCTTTGTAGGCCCAGGAGACACGGCCTGCCCCTGGCTATATATGGCTGCGTCGCGGGGAGCTAGATCCTCGTTTAGGGTTTCCAACCTCTTCTCGGGAGGTGAGGCGCTCCGGTCATTTCGCTTGCACTCTCCAGATCTTACCCCTCCCCCCCTTTCGATCTCCTTTGTGGCGGCGGTGATGGGGATCGGCGGGCAGACAAGAGACCCAGGGAGGCATCGAAGATGGATGCGGAGAGAAGACATGAACGGAAGCTGCGCGACAAGGCCAAGGCATCTACTCGGGACCGGCAGGGGCTCCGTGACGAGCGTGCTTAGCGTGGCTTTGCTTCGGAGCAGGCGAGGCGCGAGGGGGATTGGGGACCTTCTTCCCCCTGGTGGATCCAGTAGCAGGAGAAGAAGAGAAAGAAGAAGGCGCAACAGCGCCGCCGCGAGCTGGAGCACAAATCCATGGAGCTGGCCAACTCTGGTGGGGGTTGATACGTCTCCAACGTATCTATAATTTTTGATTGCTCCATGCTACTTTATCTACTGTTTTGGACTATATTGGGCTTTATTTTCTACTTTTATATTATTTTTGGGACTAACCTATTAACCGGAGGCCCAGCCCAGAATTGCAGTTTTTTGCCTATTTCAGTGTTTCGAAGAAACGGAATATCAAACGGAGTCCAAACGGAATGAAACCTTCGGGAATGTGATTTTCTCACCGAACGTGATCCAGGAGACTTGGACCCTACTCCAAGAAGTAACAAAGGCGGTCATGAGGGTGGGGGGTGCCCCCCCTAGGGCGCGCCCCCTGCCTCGTGGCCCCCCTGTTGCTCCACCGACGTACTCCTTTCTCCTATATGTACCTACGTATCCCCAAACGGTCAGAAGGGGAGCCAAAAACCTAACTCCACCGCCGCAACCTTCTGTATCCACGAGATCCCATCTTGGGGCCTGTTCCGGAGCTCCGCCGGAGGGGGCATCCACCATGGAGGGCTTCTACATCAACACCATAGCCCCTCCGATGAAGTGTGAGTAGTTTACTTCAGACCTTCGGGTCCATAGCTAGTAGCTAGATGGCTTCTTCTCTCTTTTTGGATCTCAATACAATGTTCTCCCCCTCTCTCATGGAGATCTATTCGATGTAATCTTCTTTTTGCGGTGTGTTTGTTGAGACCGATGAATTGTGGGTTTATGATCCAGCTTATCTATGAATAATATTTGAATCTTCTCTAAATTCTTTTATGTATGATTGAGTTATCTTTGCAAGCCTCTTCAAATTATCCTTTTGGTTTGGCCAACTAGATTGGTAGTTCTTGCAATGGGAGAAGTGCTTAGCTTTGGGTTCAATCTTGCGGTGTCCTTTCCCAGTGACAGAAGGGGCAGCAAGGCACGTATTGTATTGTTCCCATCGAGGATAACAAGATGGTTTTTGTATCATATTGCATGAATTTATCCCTCTACATCATGTCATCTTGCTTAAAGCGTTACTCTGTTTTTAACTTAATACTCTAGATGCATGCTGGATAGCGGTCGATGAGTGGAGTAATAGTAGTAGATGCAGAATCGTTTCGATCTACTTGTCTCGGACGTGATGCCTATATACATGATCATACCTAGATATACTCATAACTATGCTCAATTCTGTCAATTGCTCAACAGTAATTTGTTCACCCACCGTAGAATATCTATGCTCTTGAGAGAAGCCACTAGTGAAACCTATGCCCCCCGGGTCTATTCTCATCATATCAATCTCCATTACTTTATTACTTGCTTTGTTTTTATTTTGCCTTTTACTTTTCACTTTGCATCTATATACCAAAAATACCAAAAATATTATTTATCATCTCTATCAGATCTCACTCTAGTAAGTGACCGTGACGGGATTGACAACCCCTAATCGCGTTGGTTGCGAGGAGCTACCGTTTTGTGTAGGTACGAGGGACTTGTGCGTGGTCTCCTACTGGATTGATACCTTGGTTCTCAAAAACTGAGGGAAATACTTATGCTACTTTGTTGCATCATCCTCTCCTCTTCGGGGAAATCCAACGCAGTGCTCAAGAGGTAGCAGGGGTCACGGGGATCCCCTCGCCAAAAAGCCCTGGCCGAGCTCGTTGGCGATGGCGATGGCACTTCTTTCCTCTTCCAAGGGCACAGCGAGGGAGCCAATACCAGTGGAAGATGCAGCGGAGGCAGATGTGGAGTGTTTCAAGTGCGGCCGTTGCGGCATTTCCAGTCCAAGTGCACCTTCAAGCTGTTATGCATGTTGTGCAAAGAGGAGGGCCATGCTTCGGCGGCTTGTCCTTCCCGTGGCCGCTCCCTCAACCTCCAGATCATGGGAGCGCACTCCCGGGGGAGGATTTCTTCTGCCTTTAGTTCGATGACGATGCAGAGGAGGAGGTGTCGGTGGATGAGTGGATTGCGAACTCGACCATCCTCTCGGCGGAGCCAGGCAAGTTGTCCCTTCGCATTCTGCAACAGGAGCTCAAGCTCATCGTGGTGGGGGATTGGGATTGGCAAGTGACGCATGTGGGTGACAATGACTACCATGTGGTGTTCCCTTCGGCCGATCTCCTTCATATGGAAAAATCGAGCGGCAAGCTCTTCCTGCCCTGCAATGACATCACGGCTAGGGTGCGTGACATGTTGCATGAAGTGATTCAGCCCATGGTGATGCCCGAGGCTTGGGTGCGGCTTCACGGGATCCCGAAGAAGCACCACAGGGAAGATAGGATCAAAGAAGGATTCAAGATGTTGGGTCGCCCTATTGTGGTGGATGAACTATCTCTCATCAGGTTGGGCCCTGTGAGGATGAAACTGGCGTGCAAAGACCCAAACAAGCTTAATGGGGTGGTGGAAGTTTGGTTTAACCACGAGGGTTATCAAATCAAAGTTGAGGTTGAGAGGCTGCCCAAGCGTGGGGGCGATGGTGGTGCTATGAGGTTGGGACGTACTGAACCTCGCCCCCCAACGCGGGCGACAAGCCTGAGCATCTGGGACAATAGGGAGACAACAACAAGCATGAGGCTAGCGGCCCTGGTTTAGGCAAAGACAGGGCAGGAGGGAGCAAGGCAGCAGATCCAAAGGGTGACGTGCAGATGGCTGATCAGGAAGAGGAGCTCAAAGACAGTATTCAGGACACCTCGATTGACATAGAGACTTGGGACAAGCTGGGGCTTTGAGTGGTGGGACACAGATCGTGGTGACGCAAGACATTGCGGTTAGTGTGCCCCCGCTGGCCCGTACCTTGGCTGGGGCTTTTGACGAGTATGGTTCTAATCTGGAGCTGCCGGTGCCCTCTCTTCTCTCTGACACTATGTTGCTGGAGACCCCACGGGCCTAGGTGATCTCTTCTTCGATTGCACTGGGGGCGGATTCTGGTTGCGTTCTGAATGAAGGGGCTGGTGCGACACCTGCATTCGGGCGTCGTGGCTCGAGTGGGTCGGGCAGACAACCGAAGAAGACGGCAGGCAGGAAACCTTCGGCCAAGGTGATGGCGGCGAAGAAGGTGGTGCCCTCTACGGGGTTGGGTGGGGAGCTGGGTGCGGAGCTGTTGGCGGCAGGGGCTACGGTCAAGGCCAAGAGATCTAGGGCGACCCCGATGGAGCCATGGGGGCCCAATGCGCGTGCCAAGGCCAAGCTGGGAGATTTTTCTTCCTTGGAGAGCGTTAAGCTTCGCCTTGCCGACGAGAATCTAGAGACCTCAGGTAATCCCCTGCCTTCCTTCCGCATTCTCAATGCTTTCTCCAACGACCATTCGGTTTTGATCTTAAGTGATAGTGGTGTAGCGGTTTCGGCCAGTCGTGTGGATGTTATTTCTTTGGTCCGCACGAGGGAAGAGGCCCAGGCCATGCCGGCTGAGGCGGCAGCCAAGTGTGTTGCTAATGTCGAAGAGGGACTGGCAAAAGCAGGGGAGATTGTCGGTCCCGCGCCCGAAAAGGAGGCAGAGGAGAGGGATGCCTCTGTTTTTCCTTCTTCCAGTCGTGCCCCTGCTAGGATACGCATGGCTAAGGCGGTGAGCTTGTGAGGAGTTCGCCTCAGGAACCGCATTATCTAATGCGTTACCTGTTTTGAAACATCCGCGGCTGCGGACACCCGGGGCGTCGTACGCAGCTGCTGGAATATATGGCTAAGGAGTGAATCGATGTTGTAACTTTACAAGAAACAATCAAAGCAATTTTCTCTTTCTTGGACCTTGCTTCATTAGATCCTTTTCAACGTTTTTATTGGCAATGGGTGCCGTCCTCCGGCCAGTCTGGGGCCTTTTGCTGGGCTGCAATAGGGATATTTGTGATGTTTTGTCTTGGGAACATGGCGTGTTTTCCATTGCGGCGACTATCAAGCACCGGGTCTCTGATCGTTCCTGGGTAGTGATGTCAATGTATGGCCCGACTGACCACTCCCGGTTAGCTGATTTTTTGGCTGAGTTGCTTAGTTTTGTAGGGACTAAATGAGCGCTCCTCCTTCCTCTTATTGTGGGAAGGGATTTCAACTTGATTCGCTCGGGTGCGGACAAGAATAATGACAATGACGACTGGGCTAGGGTGAACATGTTCAATAGTGCAATTGCGGCTGGGGCCTTGCGTGAGGCAGCACGTACGGGTGCTAGGTTCACTTGGTCTAACAAGCAACTGCGCCCGGTTCGGAGTGTGTTAGACCGGGTGTTCTTCACCCCGGAGTGGGAAGCGATCTTCCCTCTTTGCTCTCTGGTGGCGGAGACGCGTATTGGCTCGGACCACCTCCCCCTCATCTTCTCCTCCGGTGAAGATTCGTTGCGGAGAAACATGCGTTTCTATTTTGAAACGGCATGGTTTGAAGTCGACGGTTTTGATCTTTTGGTTCGGGAGCGCTGGGCGTCTATCACGGCGCAGCTCGGACCCCAGCGGGGGCCAGCTGAGTTTTAGACTGCGGCTGCTGCGGCCCTGCGCTCTTTCCTCCGAGGTTGGGGGGCTAACCAAGTTAGTGAGGCCAAGAATGAAAGGGCTAGACTGGTAGAGGAGATAGCAGCGTTGGACACGCTAGCTGACTCAAGGCCGATGGCTGATAGTGAGTGGGCACTCCGGTACTCCCTAGAAAACCAAGTCTTAGCCATCTTGCATGTCGAAGAAGAATACTGGCACCGTAGGGGCGGTGTCAAGTGGGTGACCAAAGGTGATGCGAACACGAGTTACTTCCATGCGTTCGCTAATGGCCGGAAAAGGAAAAATCTTATCCTTCGCCTTAATTCGGAGGATGGGCTTCTGCTGACACAGGAGGATATCGTTAGACATATTTATGATTTCTTCATTGGTCTATTGGGTACAGCCGAGGAGAAGGTTGTGGGCCTCCAGGAATGGTTCTGGGGGCAGCGGATAGGGTTTCCCAAGTGGAAAACGACGAGCTGGCCCTAGCCTTTCTCCCCGAAGAGATCGATCAGGCGCTAGCCGATATGAAAACTGACACGGCCCCTGGGCCTGATGGCTGGCCTGTTGCTTTCTTTAAAAAAATTGGCCTTGCTTTAAACACATCTTCTATGACTTAGTTAATGGGTTTGCTTTAGGTACGGTTGATTTGGCTCGCATCAACTACGTGGCTATTAGCCTCATTCCTAAAGTGAAAGGTGCAGACAGTATTAGACATTTTAGGCCTATCACTTTGATCAACATGCCCTTCAAGTTGTGTGCTAAGGCCTATGCGTCGCGTCTCACGCCGGTAGCTCAACGTGTGATCTTGAGAAGCCAAACTGCTTTTCTGAAAGGTCGCAACATCCTAGAAGGCCCCATTGCGTTAGGTGAAATTTCCCACGAGCTTAAGCATACTAAGAGGAAAGGGATCCTGCTGAAACTGGACTTTGAAAAAGCATACGATCGAGTAAATTGGGAGTTTATTCGAGAAGGCCTCCTCAAAAAGGGTTTTGAGGTGGGTTTTGTGCACCACATCATGCATCTCGTCTCTTGCGGGCAAACAGCGGTCACAATTAACGAGGAAATGGGAAAAAAGTCTGGAACAAAAGGGGTCTCCGACAAGGGACCCTGGCTCGCCACTTATTTTCAATTTTGTGGCGGACGTTTTTGCGGCGATGATTGACAAAGCCAGGGCGGCTGGTCAGATCAAAGGTGTCGTGGCTCACCTTATTCCAGGGAGGTCACAGACTTGCAATATGCCGACGACGCGATGCTCCTTTTCGAGCCAGACCTTCATAGCATCGCGCTGCTGCTAATCACCTTTGAACTCCTATCTGGCTTAAAAATTAATTTCCTCAAGAGTGAGGTTATCTCCATTGGGATGAGTCAGCATGAGAGTAGGCAGGCGGCTTGTCTTCTTAATTGTAAGCTTGGGGCTTTCCAATTAAGTATCTTGGCTTACCTATTTCGCACCAAAAACTGTCGATTACGGAATGGGAACCGTTATACGGCAAGGTGGCTAATCAGGTGAGCCCGTGGAGAGGGAGGTTTATGTCCTTGGCAGCAAGACTAATTCTCACTAATACTAGTATGTCCTCCTTGCCCCTCTTCACTATGGGTATGTTTCTCTTAGCGGATGGGGTCCATGCGAAGATTGACGCGACTCATTCCAAGTTCTTTTGGGAAGGATGTGGAACAAAAAAAAGTATCATTTAGTTAGGTGGGCGGCAGTCTGTAGACCTAAAAAGTTCGGTGGCTTGGGTATTATTAAATCTAAGATGATGAACGTGGCCCTGCTAATGAAGTGGTGGTGGCGTCTGGCCCGAAAAGAGTCGAGGCTCTAGGCTGACATCCTTAAAGCGAAGTTTTTCCCGGATGGAAATTTATTCACCGCCAAGAGCAAAGGATTGTCGTTCTGGAATGGGATCCAGGCGGTTCGACCAGCCTTTGTGGTGGGGGGCAAGTTTGAAGTCCATAACAGGCGGTCCACGCGGTTTTGGCTGGATAGCTGGATTGACCCCCGACCATTGTGGTAGATTTTCCCCTCCATCTACCAGCTAGTGATGGACACTAACGTGCTGGTTGGGGAGGCCCTTAGTACGTCGCCACCAGCTATTCACTTCGAGCGTCCCTTTACAGATCCTGGAAGAGGAAGGTGGAACGCGCTGTTGGCGAAAATTGGGACGGCACCACTAAGCTTGGGAGCGGATGTGGTCTCGTGGGGTTTGTCGGCCTCTGGAAATTCTCAGTGAAGTCTTTAAATGGCAAATTGGTTGAAGGCAACACCCCGGATATTGCCAGAGGGCTGTGGAAGGCAGGGATCCCTCTCAAGATCAAAATTTTCATATGGCAAATGTTTAAAAATCGCCTCCCGACAGCGGATAATGTTACCAAAAGGAACGGTCCCTCCGATGGAACGTGTATCGTGTGTGGGAGTCACGAGGATGCGAACCATGTCTTTTTCCAATGTGTGCTAGCTAGATTTGCGTGGAGTGCGGTGAGGGAAGCATTCCAGCAAAGTTGGAGCCCGACGTCGGGTTCCAATTTGCTTCAGATAGTTCAATCCCAGAAAGGATCTAGTGGCCGTATTGTGTGGCGATGCGTAGGGGCGCTTCTTTGGGGTTTGTGGTCTATTAGGAACAAAATGACGATTGAAAAGAAGTTCCCTAATCACCCCGCTGATGTTATCTTTAAATGCCATCTCTTTCTACAGATGTGGACACCGTTGGGGAAGCACCGCCATGCTGAGCGGATTACGGAGACCATGGAGAAGATCAGAAGCACGTTGTTGACCGCGCGACAGCCTCCATAGTTTGGTCTCTCTTTTTGGAGTTGTGGTAGTCAAAGGGTTTGGGTGCGAGCTAAGATGTTGATCGATTGTTGTATCCCTTGCTACTTTTTGCCTCTTTGCGTCTGTTTGCTGCGATACTATGGTTGTAACGCCTGTGAACTTCTGTGACGATTGCCTGGTGGCTTTATTAATTTAAAGTCGGACGCTCCTAGCGTCTTCGTTCCAAAAATCTAAAAGGTGAACCCTGGGCGCACAAGCTAACTTATTTTTAGATACTATGAATATTTGTTGCACGGATTTTTTTAGAAATGGACATTAAAAAAAGAATCACAATACAGTTTTAAATCATTGCAGCTAAAGACATGCAACAATGAATATTGCTTACCGCGTGGCAAAAATAATATACCTTTTCCAATAAATTCATGATATTATAATTACAGTATGTATGGTTTACCAAATATGTTATACTAATATTCTATTGTCTTGTTACTTTCCGGGACTGGTCAGTAGGTTTGTACTCACACTATATATCAACGACAAGAAAATATAATACATGACAATGAAATGCTTGTCGATATCTTCATTTCTATATTTACTAATGTAATCTGCTCAAGCGTGTATTATGTAACTTACTTGACTCTATGAAGGCTAAATATATTTCCTATCACAATAACTATTATCTTTTCTTATTAATAGTAAGGGTTTAAATCGTGTGTGCTTGTCAAATCCACTCTCTAAAATGATGACACTGATATATCATGATACTGTGTGGAAACCTTGAATGGTTCGTTTGAGTTTGGTTTAAAAATGAAAGAAAGGAAAGGAAGTGCATTTTTAAGTTTAAGGTTAAAAAGCACATATAGATGTGTACTCCATAACACCAAATTTTATTAGGAATTATTTTTATCTGTATGTTAAATTTTTGTGTAACTCACATATAAATCATGTTTTAGTCAGATGTTACATATATGTAACAACAATAGTTGTGAAAAGTATACGAGCACCATGCATGGTCTTTGGTTCTTATAGCACCCATACAACATGTAACAATTTTCAATATTAAATAGTAAAACTAGGATATCTTTTTTTGCAGGTAAACTAGGATATCTTCAACTGGTTAGAGCTATAGTAAGTTGGAGGCCTTGTGCCCCACAAAGTAGTTGGTAGTAGTTGCACACCCTTCCATTTCTTCGTGATAAAAGGGGCACTATGTGAAGTGCTATTGAGTTGAAGAAATTCTAGAATGTGTCGAAGCAGATATCCTCCTTCACCACTCAAAAGGATAAAGAGTGTTGCAAGGCAGAGTTGCTCGGCTGGTGGTGTATATGAGATGTCTGAGCTATATAAGCTTCATGAACATTACAATGATATATGAGTTGGAGGCACTAGGAAATATACTGATCACTCAGTTGGAATTATCAGTACAACGCAATATGCTATCACTAGCGAAGCTCAAAATTTCAGTTGTTACTTCATTACATCACCAACGACATTGTAGATTTTTTTCAGCTCACTCATGTTTTTTGGTTTGCATGTGGATCAGGGGACTTGAATATAAAGTGGATTATTTAGCTATTAGCTTTTTTTCTTGTAGAACACATTTTTGTATAGGTATAAATTAAACTGTATGTTTGATCATGCCCTAGAGTTGAGTTGTGATTTGCGATATCTACAACAGGTGATTATCTCAACCTACTGGAAAGATACCAAAACAACTTAACTCGAACTAATTCATAATCCACCATAATTTCCTAGCTCAAGGACAAGACAATCAACTACAAAGCCATTCATGTTATTAACTTTACAACAAGTTCAACAAAGCTAGAACTGACTCTTGACAGTTTGTAAAGATGAAGGACCCCTGCAAAAACATGTTAATATTTCTTCGTTTTGTAGTGATATCAACAAGCATAGGGAAATGAAAAATTCTACCTACATTTCATTTTCGAAGGAAACTCGACCTACACTGCACATGGAGACAAAGTGGTTCCACCTTTTAAAATGTGAAGGCGTTAACTAGTCTCCCAAACAAGACGATATCATAGCAAAAACTAATTAAGCATACAAATAAGACCACAGAATGTGAAGCAATCGCTTTTCACAATGAAGTATCACAAGTTCACAACTTGAGCTTAACACAATGACTAGAAGATCGAACTGCAGAACACGCACGCAGGAAGCACACACGCATGGGGGTGCCTAGACAAATTTTGTCGAGCATCTACCATACAGTGTCTGTTCGAGGCGCGTGGTTGGCAAGATGAGCTGTACGTACACCAGTGCTACCACAACTATTGCCTCCTTAGTGACACATTGAATGGTTCATGGACTCAAGTGCCCCTTCCTGCTGAGTTAGATTTGTGTGAAGTATAGGCTAGCACAAGAGTAAAATTGATGCTTGGCATAACATGTTGAGAGAAAGCCAGATCACCTTCCTTTTTTGAAGCTCAATTGCATTAGGTTAAGGATTTGTTAAGACACTTTCCTAATCAAACTGACCTGGCTATTAACTACTCCAAATCTGTGATGGTACCTAAATGTGCCTGGGAAAAAAATAATTCAAAGTACGATCGATGTTTTGGAATGTAAGCAAGGTGCATTCAACTTCACTCAGGGTCTTCCTCTCAATACTTCCACGCCCAAGCTAGATGTTTTCACCAATTTACAAAGGATTGAGAGAAGGTTGACAGGATGTTCCGCATTGCTTTCTTATGGTGGAAGATTCTAGTTGCTTAATTTAGTGTTTTTTCTATTGCATTTCTTTGTCTTGCCTTCTACTTCTCTCTCTTTTATGGCAGTATTTTGTCACACCAATTAACATATTTTTAACACCTTATCTTGGAGTTCATTCCTTATGCTTGAAAATACCTCCGTAGGCGGAATCCTGGCGAAAATAGACAAAAGAGGTATAGGGATGTGGTAAAATCCGACAAACCCTACAATTAAGGTGCAAAACTAAAGGTGAAAATAACATAAATTTGGACTCATCAACTCCCCCAAGTTGAACTCTTGCTCGTCCCTGAGAAAGTACCACAACTTGTAAGAATAAGGTCATCGAGTTTATGAGGTGCGGATAAATGTAGAGGCACGAGTCCATCACAACTAATTGAGACTCACATAACACAAATGATCGTGTGACGGACATTATCATAGTTTTTACCGTTAGAATGACCATAAAGGCTTCCACACCTTTTTACTTAATTCATTAGTGAACGTGCCACAAATCCATGCAATAGGCTATTCATTTTTCAACAGAGCAAATAGTAAGGGGTCCTCAATTCCATAAATATTTGAATGTTGTTCTTTTTCACCTTTTCTCGGGAAGCATGTTTATTCGCCCATATCACACCTGTTCATTTTCAAGTGATATGTAAGCTGAACATACCTCTTTTTTCAAGATTTTGTTTGCAAATATCTTTACACTTTTTGTTCAAGAGGTTTTCTCCCCTCTTGTGTAATTTGGGCGGATTTATGTCTCAAACCATTTTCTTAAGAATTTAATCCTTCAAATCAAATGACCAATTTTTTGAGGTGTTATCCTTCAAATTTTCTTTGAGAATTCTTTGAATCAAAGAAGTCCCGAAGGAAAATGCTCAGTCTTTTCTTTAAGGCAAAGGAAAAAAGCTCAGTCGCCATGGCCTCATTTATCCTACGATGTAGAACCTTAACCCAGTCGATCGGTACTCAAAGGAAAAAACTCATGTTTGAGAACTTGTTTCAAATTATGAACTTTTCCAAGATGTAAACTTTTTTCAGATTCGTGATTTTTTTCAAACTCTTGTATTTTTTTCAATCCATAAACATTTCTTAAATTCATGAACTTTAGTCAAATTTCATGAACATTTTTTTAAAAATTGGTCTTTTTCCAAATCTTTTGTGAACATTTTTCTGAATTCATAAATTTCTTTTCATTTTTGTGCAGTTTTATCAAATTAAGAACTAGTCCCAGGAATGAACCTTTTGAAATTCTTGACTTTTTTCAAATTGGTGAATTTGTTTTTTGAAATTCCTGAACCTTTTTTTCAAACTCACAAACTTTTAATTATTGAATGTTTCTCAAACTTGCAAACATTTTTTCAAATCATGAACATTTAATTATTGATCTTTTCTCAAATTTGCAAACATTTTTTCAAATAAATGATTTTATTTCAAATTTTCTACTTCATAAACTTTTTTATGTTTTTCATATTTTTTAAGTACTATAAGAGAGCAACGAGCAGAAAAATCGAACGGAAGAAAAAACTGTAGCAAACGACAAAACGGCAGTACGACTGCTTCGCGTGGGGCCACGTTCAATTGAGTGAAGGTTTGTTGGGCCGGCCCACTAGGTGTCTCCTTAGGCGTGAGTAGCATTAACCGGCGTTGAGAGCGCTATTTAGGAGGTTTCCTCTTCAGTACCGTGAACTTGGCGTGGAAAGCACAACCACACCGCGGTAGTCTGCTGCAGGGTGCCCTTGGGCCACCTCCCTCACGGTTTCACAATAACGTCATGATGGCCAACTCATCCAAGCCGACGGACTGTGATCCTTGCCCATGCCCTACACTTAGTCCACTACATTGTCGTCGCCGCCACGAAAGTACCAATCACAGACATCGAACAGTCTTAGCATGTGACCATCGCAGCGACGGTCCTCACCATGCAGATCCAGGCCGTGCATAACCTGTCCTACCATGGGAGCGCTCACAACTTCATATTCCCTGGCTAATCCGCACCACACGCACGTCCCATCTCCTTACCGACCACCATTGCACATCCTTCCTCCCTAACCTTTCGGTGGTGTGTTGGCCGCGAGTTAGTTGATCCAAGCTCCGATGGCAGCATCTTCCATGTCGGACTGATGGGTGAAACACATGCAGAAACACGCAAAAACCCATCGTTTCGATAGGAGCTCCACCGGTACACATTCATGTCGCCGCTATAGCGCGCGGCAGAAAGGGTCAAACTTGGCTATTTAAGCTGGACGACGAGCCCCAACCCTAGCCGCCCCATCTCCTCCCTCCCCTCCAGTCCATGCTGCCACCGTAACCCTGACCGCACATTCAGCTTCAACCCCGTCATTCGCCGATAGCCATGTTCCGGAAAAAGATTACCTACTACAAGATGCTCACCCCGCAACCCCGGGCAGAGGTCCTAGTAGAGACGGAGACATGATGCGCTGCTCGCGTTGATGCGCTTCCTGACTCTCCGACGGAGGATCAGGCGGCGGGATGCTGAGATGGAGGAGGTGGAGCCGTTTGACGAAGAGGAGGAGCGGGCCGAGGCGGATACAATGCCGGAGCACGCTGTATTTGGCATGAAGGACACACTGGTGGGGTTTGAGGTCGCCCAAGCACAGGAGGCGGCGGGGCCATCCATCATTCCAGTATGAGGCGGAGGTGGAGGCGAACCTGCCGCTTCCTCCTTGAGATGGAAATGGAGCGGGAGCAGCTCTTTGTGGACGAGGACACGCACCAGAGTTTCGCCACACCGGCAATGACGACAAGGTCGGCGGCTCCGGCAAGGACCTCATCAACATTTCCGATGACGAGTAGCTAGTTTCCTTGTTTTTAACTATGCACGTAGATAAGATTTTACGTTGCATGCACTAGTATGGATATGAGGATCAAGGAATGAGGACTACGATTGCAATGTCCGTGGATGAAGGGTGACCGATCACTGTCCATGGATGTATCGGTGGACGTATAGAGGTTCAGATTTGTGATGTCCGGTTATAGTTGCTCTAAGAGTCCAGATTTTCTTTCACCCTTACAAGATTATAAATTCCGCTTACTATATGGCGCATATGGGGCGTTGTTCCCAGCGAACGGCCATTTGGTTTAGCTCTGGGCTAGAGGATTTATGTATGATCTGTGAAACTGAGTGTAGACTCGTTACTTAATCAATATACACTCTTTTCACCCGCAAAAAAAAGATTATAAATCCCGCTCTTTACACGGAGGTACCATATTTCAACTAAAAAAACTTCAAACCATATTCGGTGAAGTACCAAACAACTAACAATGTGAGCCATTAGATCACCACAAATAAATGGTCTATATTAAATATGGAGTACCGGTAAAGAACTCTAACAATTTTGTTTTAGAACAAGAACCCTAATCATTAGAATAGCAGTGAGTGGGTGATACTCTTTATACCACTATTAGTTTCGCATGATTTCAGTTTACTGGATATAAATAGGATACCACATGGAAGCGTGGGGAAAGCTCTTGTTTCCTACACATGTTGTGCAACTCTCCTGCATCCACAAGAAAAACTTAGATGGATCAAATCTTAGTGCTAGATAGATGGCGTGACAGTTTTTTTTTTGTTTTGTTGGAAAACATGGCGTAGGAGTTGGAGGTGCCAGAAAGTTTTTCCCTCCTGGAAACTGGAGGGGCTGTAGGGCTAGGCGCAGGAGCGCACCTAGGTGTTGGAGAGCGGCGCCTATCCATCAATGGTGATGGCACAACTTACAGTGCCCTGCAAACCCGAGCGGGCGATAGCCCCTGCACGAATGGAGACACAAGTTTAATTTCCACTCATAGCACTATGCCGCAACATTGTTTACCATAAGTTTGTACATAATAGGCTCACGCCCGGCCTTAATGACGAGGCCTCAAATCCAACCAAGCAAGGGAGTACATACATAAGAAGGTATTGATACAGGGCGACGAGTGCCAAAAAAGCTAGAAGAAGCAAACCTGAGGCTGGTGATGAGACGCTCAATGTGCTCCGTGCCCTTGCACTTACTCTATGGTTTCCACTTTCCACAGCTGCAAAAAGGATGTCATTTTATAAATGATGTTAGCTGGTTGTGAAATGAAAATTCTCTCAAACATAGCTTTGTTCCCAACATTTCAGAGAGTCCAAGCAAGAGCCGCGAAAGCCACCCACGCAAGCTTGCGATCATTCCCCCTCGTTCCTTGGACAAGATTGTGGAAGTGCACAAAACCGGCAGAAACCCTCATGCAGCCTGACGCTTCTCTAACCACACTCCACAAGAATTGAGCCACGAGGCACCGAAAAATGACGTGACCACACGCACCACTCACATGACCCGTCACTCGGACCATATCTCTTAAGAACCTGTTTCCCAATGGTATTGAGATCCCTAGCCACTTGCCAAAGAATTCTTTATATTTTGGCGGGAATTTTCGCTTCCAGATGTCCATAACCTCACATACCGTCGTGGAGTTAAAGATTGCCTTGTATAAGGAACCAGAGGAGAATTCACCAGAGGAAATCGTGCAAGCTAATCCGTGCGGTTTTTTAATCTCCACCATTGGTTTTGTAAAAGAGGGTGTACCGAAGAAGTTTTAGACTATTTAAGTTTGCAGCTCCAGTGTACATGCGGATTTATGTCTCAAACCATTTTCTTAAGAATTTAATCCTTCAAATCAAATGACCAATTTTTTGAGGTGTTATCCTTCAAATTTTCTTTGAGAATTCTTTGAATCAAAGAAGTCCCGAAGGAAAATGCTCAATCTTTTCTTTAAGGCAAAGGAAAAAAGCTCAGTCGCCATGGCCTCATTTATCCTACGATGTAGAACCTTAACCCAGTCGATCGGTACTCAAAGGAAAAAACTCATGTTTGAGAACTTGTTTCAAATTATGAACTTTTCCAAGATGTAAACTTTTTTCAGATTCGTGATTTTTTTCAAAGTCTTGTATTTTTTTCAATCCATAAACATTTCTTAAATTCATGAACTTTAGTCAAATTTCATGAACATTTTTTTAAAAATTGGTCTTTTTCCAAATCTTTTGTGAACATTTTTCTGAATTCATAAATTTCTTTTCATTTTTGTGCAGTTTTATCAAATTAAGAACTAGTCCCAGGAATGAACCTTTTGAAATTCTTCATTTTTTTCAAATTGGTGAATTTGTTTTTTGAAATTCCTGAACCTTTTTTTCAAACTCACAAACTTTTAATTATTGAATGTTTCTCAAACTTGCAAACATTTTTTCAAATCATGAACATTTAATTATTGATCTTTTCTCAAATTTGCAAAAAAAATTCAAATACATGATTTTATTTCAAATTTTCTACTTCATAAACTTTTTTATGTTTTTCATATTTTTTAAGTACTATAAGAGAGCAACGAGCAGAGAAATCGAACGGAAGAAAAAACTGTAGCAAACGACAAAACGGCAGTACGACTGCTTCGCGTGGGGCCACGTTCAATTGAGTGAAGGTTTGTTGGGCCGGCCCACTAGGTGTCTCCTTAGGCGTGAGTAGCATTAACCGGCGTTGAGAGCGCTATTTAGGAGGTTTCCTCTTCAGTACCGTGAACTTGGCGTGGAATGCACAACCACACCGCGGTAGTCTGCCGCAGGGTGCCCTTGGGCCACCTCCCTCACGGTTTCACAATAACGTCATGATGGCCAACTCATCCAAGCCGACGGACTGTGATCCTTGCCCATGCCCTCCACTTAGTCCACTACATTGTCGTCGCCGCCATGGAAGTACCAATCACAGACATCGAACAGTCTTAGCGTGTGACCATCGCAGCGACGGTCCTCACCATGCAGATCCAGGCCGTGCATAACCTGTCCTGCCATGGGAGCGCTCACAACTTCATATTCCCTGGCTAATCCGCACCACACGCACGTCCCATCTCCTTACCGACCACCATTGCACATCCTTCCTCCCTAACCTTTCGGTGGTGTGTTGGCCGCGAGTTAGTTGATCCAAGCTCCGGCGGCAGCATCTTCCATGTCGTACTGATGGGTGAAACACATGCAGAAACACGCAAAAACCCATCGTTTCGACGGGAGCTCCACCGATACACATTCATGTCGCCGCTATAGCGCGCCGCAGAAAGGATCAAACTTGGCTATTTAAGCTGAACAACGAGCCCCAACCCTAGCCGCCCCATCTCCTCCCTCCCCCTCCAGTCCATGCTGCCACCGTAACCCTGACCGCACATTCAGCTTCAACCCCGCCATTCGCCGGTAGCCATGTTCCGGAAAAAGATTACCTACTACAAGATGCTCACCCCGCAACCCCGGGCAGAGGTCCTAGCAGAGACGGAGACATGATGCGTTGCTCGCGTTGATGCGCTCCCTGACTCTCCGAAGGAGGAGCAGGAGGCGGGATGCTGAGATGGAGGAGATGGAGCCGTGGGACGAACAGGAGGAGCGGGCCGAGGCGGATACAATGCCGGAGCAGGCCGTATTTGGCATGGAGGACACACTGGTGGGGTTTGAGGTCGTCAAGCACAGGAGGCGGCGGTGTCATCCATCATTCCAGTATGAGGCGGAGGTGGAGGCGAACCTGCCGCTTCCTCCTTGAGATGGAAATGGAGCGGGAGCAGCTCTTTGTAGACGAGGACACGCACCAGAGTTTCACCACACCGGCAATGACCACAAGGTCGGCGGCTCCGGCAAGGACCTCATCAACATTTCCGATGACGAGTAGCTAGTTTCCTTGTTTTTAACTATGCACGTAGATAAGATTTTACGTTGCATGCACTAGTATGGATATGAGGATCAAGGAATGAGGACTACGATTGCAATGTCCGTGGATGAAGGGTGACCGATCACTGTCCATGGATGTATCGGTGGACGTATAGAGGTTCAGATTTGTGATGTCTGGTTATAGTTGCTCTAAGAGTCCAGATTTTCTTTCACCCTTACAAGATTATAAATTCCGCTTGCTATATGGCGCATATGGGGCGTTGTTCCCAGCGTACGGCCATTTGGTTTAGCTCTGGGCTAGAGGATTTATGTATGATCTGTGAAACTGAGTGTAGACTCGTTACTTAATCAATATACACTCTTTTCACCCGCAAAAAAAAGATTATAAATCCCGCTCTTTACACGGAGGTACCATATTTCAACTAAAAAAGTTCAAACCATATTCGGTGAAGTACCAAACAACTAACAATGTGAGCCATTAGATCACCACAAATAGATGGTCTATATTAAATATGGAGTACCAGTAAAGAACTCTAACAAAATTCTTTTAGAACAAGAACTCTAATAATTAGAATAGCAGTGAGTGGGTGATACTCTTTATACCACTATTAGTTTCGCATGATTTCAGTTTACTGGATATTTATAGGATACCACATGGAAGCGTGGGGGAAAGCTCTTGTTTCCTACACATGTTGTGCAACTCTCCTGCATCCACAAGAAAAACTTAGATGGATCAAATCTTAATGCTAGATAGATGGCGTGAGAGTTTTTTTTTTGTTGGAAAACATGGCGTAGGAGTTGGAGGTGCCAAAAAGTTTTTCCCTCCCGGAAACTGGAGGGGCTGTAGGGCTAGGCGCAGGAGCGCACCTAGGTGTTGGAGAGCGGCGCCTATCCATCCATGGTGATGGCACAACTTACAGTGCCCTGCAAACCCGAGCGGGCGATAGCCCCTGCGCGAATGGAGACACAAGTTTAATTTCCACTCATAGCACTATGCCGCAACATTGTTTACCATAAGTTTGTACATAATAGGCTCACGCCCGGCCTTAATGACGAGGCCTCAAATCCAACCAAGCAAGGGAGTACATACATAAGAAGGTACTGATACAGGGCGACGAGTGCCAAAAAAGCTAGAAGAAGCAAACCTGAGGCTGGTGATGAGACGCTCAATGTGCTCCGTGCCCTTGCACTTACTCTATGGTTTCCACTTTCCACAGCTGCAAAAAGGATGTCATTTTATAAATGATGTTAGCTGGTTGTGAAATGAAAATTCTCTCAAACATAGCTTTGTTCCCAACATTTCAGAGAGTCCAAGCAAGAGCCGCGAAAGCCACCCACGCAAGCTTGCGATCATTCCCCCTCGTTCCTTGGACAAGATTGTGGAAGTGCACAAAACCGGTAGAAACCCTCATGCAGCCTGACGCTTCTCTAACCACACTCCAGAAGAATTGAGCCACGAGGCACCGAAAAATGACGTGACCACACGCACCACTCACATGACCCGTCACTCGGACCATATCTCTTAAGAACCTGTTTCCCAGTGGTATTGAGATCCCTAGCCACTTGCCAAAGAATTCTTTATATTTTGGCGGGAATTTTCGCTTCCAAATGTCCATAACCTCACATACCGTCGTGGAATTAAAGATTGCCTTGTATAAGGAACGAGAGGAGAATTCACCAGAGGAAATCATGCAAGCTAATCCGTGCGGTTTTCTAATCTCCACCATTGGTTTTGTAAAAGAGGGTGTACCGAAGAAGTTTTAGACTATTTGAGTTTGCAGCTCCAGTGGATATGCAGAGCTTTGCTTTCGATTACTAAGTCGTCTGGTACATGTAGACGGTTACTCTGTCTGTTCTTACAGGTCTGCGGTGTATGAAGGTCAAGTTGGGAAGCTGAAGCAGCATGGTTCCCAGAGTCATATGAACGGTTAGTCTGGCCAATCTCTTGTTATTGCATCATCAGCTGGGTAAAACAGAAACATTCTTTCTCAAGATCATGAGTCAAGACCGTTCTTCAGATAAACCTCATGCAATGAGTCCCTGCCAACACGTTCATGTTCATCCATCCATCTCAAAGTCCAAGAGGATACATTAGAAGCTCCGGCATCTAAACATGCATTCTGCAGGCGCCACATGCTAGTAATGGACGTTTATAGGGCTGCGAACATGAACGAGACCTGCAGGTGCGATCGACATAGTAGATGGCCACCTTCATGATATGCAGGCGAGACCTGAAGCTGTCAGATGCTGCCATGATGCAGCTCTTGCACTACAGGAAGCGGCAGGATATCATCAGTTTGATTTGAGTCAATAAATTGGATGCCCTTTTGCCCCCAAAGGCAGCTGGAAATAAATGTACTCCCTTCCATCACTCGGCGCATAAAGAAGATACCATGGTGATGTACTTGTGCTACCGAGTTCAGGATAGCACCTCTTTTGCTCACCCACTCAAAATATAAGAGAGTTCCAGTGATAGTGGTCCGTGATGGTGTGCGTGAGCTCGACATCCTTCATAAAAATCAATAGAGCCTTTTCTTTTCTTTATTTTTGGCTTTGAGTACCAAGCTGCAACTCTTTGTTGGTGCGTACAAGCGGAGGAGTCAGAGGCACCGGGAAAATATGCTACAGAGACATGTACCACGGACTTGTTGCGCATCATCGCTTATGCACCGCCAGCTCCTTTGCGTCTGAATCTGTAGGTTTGTGTACGTGTCATGCTTAGTTGTGTCTGCTCGAATAAGTAATAAGTAGTATAACACCGAGAAATGAAGGTATCACATTTAGTTAGCTCATAGTCATCATTGCGGTTGGATTAGGCTTCTGCACCATCTTACAGTTGCAGACGTGTCATCGAGCAACTAAATGCCGATAGTTCACTACTTCACTTTCAGGCCATCTAGCTAGTACAGTAGTATGTAGCCCCTCCCCCCTCCTCCTTTCGGTGTTAAATTTTTGATAATTCTACGCACTGTAGTTCGCTTGACTGGTTGATGCAACTGAAATTATATACGGCCATACAAACCACGCCGGCCGGTGCAAGGTTGATCCAGGCCAATGGATGAGATGAACACATAATTACATGTTGGAAATATTAGCATATTTTCGACTAATCTAATCCACGAGTATATAGTAAATATGGCAAATACGGTATGCATCTCATACCGATACCTAAGCATGTGAGCACATACAGTACATAGAACCGAAACATATAAACAACATATATACGGCCATCACATGAACGAGCAAATAGGGGATGAACGAACCATACCCTCTGGTTGGCCAGGCCAACGCGGCGGCGGCAACGGCAGCGCCAGCCTCGGCATCGGCCGAGGCCTTCTTCGTCGTCAGCCATGGAGTCGATGTAGGGAAGTAGTGGAAGCAGAGGCGGATGGAGGCGGGGATGAATCGGGAGCAGTCGCGTCGAGACGCTCCACAAAAACCTTATTGCTGTTCTCACGAACAGGATCTCGAACGACAGGGTTTCGGAGGCACCTTCTCTTCCGACCAACCGTGCACTCGGTCATCAGGATGAGATCGCCGGAGTCAGCACAAAGAGAGGAACAATAGATGATAGCTAGAGTTGTGCAAGAGGGAGTGAGCGAACTGAGTTAGGGTTCACTCCACTGGCCGCGCCTTCTTATATAGGTCGTCGAGTAGATGGGCATGGGCTCAGGCCCACGATCGAGTCCACGAACAGCCCACAGTCAACGTCTTCAACAGTGCAACTACTGTAGCAACTCATCATTTAATTAACCATTCCTGATCGGCTAAAATAAGCTTCCGCTCGGCTCATTCCCGCAACTTGCGGCGCACACCCATCATGACGAGGCGAGGCGGGAGGAGACGCGCGGCGGAGGAGGAGGAGCGCGCGTGTACAACTCCTCTTCACAAGCTCCCAATGACTTGCGGTAGAGCATCCCTTATAAAGGGGTCTCACTCTCACTCCACTAGCAGTATGGTACTAAACTTCTCACCACTTGTCATGCACCCGAATGGGCCTTAGAGATTAACCAGGGATTATTGTCTTATATGGGCCTAAGCCCATCTATAATCCAACAATCTCCACCAGATTTCGAGGCACATAAGTTTGTCAACTGTTCCAAACAATTTTTGATATAACAGGATTTTCAGTGGAGATTGTTATGTTGAACTTCCACCTTGAGCAACAGGATTAGACTTCTTCACAACTGAACAATGGACTATGCCTTGAATTGTCAGTTTGGCGTGCAGAAGTTTCGCCTATTGTCAGCTCATACGTGGTTGCCGAAGGCTAAACCCCACAGGTGAAGCTTATTAGGCATACTCCTTACCTTCTCATGAACTTCCTAGAGATCACCCAATCTCATAGGCTGTGACCAGTAGTCAGGCTCACGTAGGTGTATTCCTTCAAAGAATGCTTTGTAGGTTAGCATCTTGCTTACACAAGCTTTGGAACACATTAAGACAAAAGCCAGCCTGCCTTACAAAATATTAGAGTATTATTACATCTCCAGCGAAGTGGGTTAATTAACGATACTCTCTTCAGTTGACTGCTGGATTGTTTTCCCACGTCCTAATTCACGGGATCTCCGATCACATAGGTTGGGTTACCCCCATGGCTACTTACGTGGGTCTCATGCCCATCTCCCTCGATGCATTTTCTATCACAATCTGTGATAACCCTTTAGTAAAAGGGTCTGCCAGATTCTTAATCGTTTGGATGTAATCCAATGCTATCACTCCGGAGTTTCTTGATTTTCTGGCATATTTTAATATTCTTCTTATGTGCTTTGTGGATTTCATGTTGTCCTTTGAACTTTTAGCCTTGGCAATCCCCATCTGTTTGTCATGGTTCATAAAGACATTTATCAACCATCGGCAAATCCATCAAAGCTCTCGAAGCCATTCTGCTTCAATGCATGATGTGTCTAATGATGTGAGTTCTACTTCCATAGTCTATCTCGTTAAAATCATCTGCTTGCAAGACTTTCAGGAAACAGCCCCACCATCAAGTGTGAAGACATATCCACTTGTGGTTTTCATCTCATCAGCATCAGATATCCAATTTGAATCTATACCCCTCAAGTACCGTCTGGTACCCAGAGTAGTGAATTACATAGTTCACAGTATCTTGCAAGTAACACATCACTCGCTGAACAACATGCCAATGCACATCTTCCGGGTTGGAAATAAACCGACTCAGATTGCACACAACAAATGAGATGTCAGGACGAGTAGCACAAGCTAGGTACATCAGTGGACCAGCCACTTGAGAATATCTTAATTGATCTACAGTCGTGCTTTCGAACTTTCGAATCCGCACGCTAGGATCATATGGTGTTGCAGAAGGTTTGCAGTCCGAATATTCAAAACGGCTCAAAATCTTCTCAACATGGTGGGATTACAAAAGTGTAATTCCACCCTCAGTATCTCTTAGTAGCTTGATGTTCAAGATAACATCAGCCACGCCCAGGTCTTTCATCTCAAAGTCATGAGATAGAAAAGCCTTGATCTCCTCAATGACATTGAGGTGGGTCCCAAATATCAATATGTCATCGACATACAAACACAGTATTACTTCTTCGCCCCCATCATAGCGATAGTATACACATTTGTCAGCTTCTTTAACAACAAAGCCAACATATGTCAAAGTTGTATTAAACTTCTCATGTCATTGCTTACGTGCTTATTTCAGGCCGTATAAAGATTTCACTAGCTTGCACAACTTCTTTCCTAACAATTTACTACAAAGTCATCTGGCTGTTGCATGTAAATTCCATCGTCTAGCTCTCCGTTAGGTTTCAAAAAGAATAATAAATTTCAAAAGGAGAAAAATAAATTAGAAAATTGAATAAATAGAAAAGGAAAACACACATAGGCCTTAGCCCAACTAGGCGATGGCATCGCTCCCGTTAGGCACGTGTTCGGCTGGCCCGGGCATTCAAGGATTTTAAAAAAAGTTGATCTATTTAAAAAAAAACATGTTCATGAATTTGAAAAAAAATCGTAGAATTTCAGAAACAGTTCAAAAAAAGGGTATCAATTTTGAAAAAAATGTTCATGAATTTAATTTTGTTAATTTAGTTTTTGAAATATGAAAATAGTTCATGGATTTGAAAAACAATCATGCATTTGAAAAAAGTCCATGCATAATTTTTTTTCATGTATTTGGGAAAAAGTCCACAAATTTAACATAATGTTAACGACTTTGAAAGGTTCATGAATTTAAGAAAAATTCACTATTTGAAAAAAAATTCACGAAATTTATAAAAGGAAAAGGAAAAGGACAAAAGGAAGAGAAAGAGAAATAAAAACTGAAGGAAAAACAGCCCAAAACAAAAACGAAAAAACAAAAGAAAAACCAAACAAGAAAGCCACTGTGTGGTTTTTAGCGTTGATTTGAAGAAGGGAAAAGAAGTAAACTAGCCATGTCAAGTAAGATGTCCCACTTGGTTATTACAGTATCCCACAAAAAAAGTAGCTTATTATATTTGCATTTAACTGGGAGGTCAGGAGTTCGAATCACGTCGCCTCACAATTTTTGATCTTTAGCAGTAAAAAAGAGAGTAAATGGGCCGGCGCGCAGCAGACGGAGTGTGTGCTGAACATGATCCGGCAGTACTTACGATAATTCCTAGGAAAATGTTAGTTTCCTACTTGCCGCTCGCGGGCAGCAAACTGTCAAGAAAACGCCCTCAGCTCAGCCAGTTGGGCAGGCCCACTATGGGGTTTGCGCGATTGTTTCCTCCGCTCCTGGTTTTTTCGTTGTTTTTTTTCTTCTTTCATGTTTTGGTTTTTCTTTGTCTTAGAAACAAAATGTTTTGTTTTTTCCCCTGTTTTTTCTTCTCGTTTTTGAATGGTTTTGTTTTGGTTTTTCGTTTTCCTCTTTTGGTTCCCTTTTCCTTTCGGGCTTTTGTTCCATTTTTTCTTCTTTCCTTTTCCTCTTTTTTGTGTATTATATAAAATGTTCACCGCGTATTAAAAACATGTTCACCATATATTATGAAAATATTCAACATATTTAGAAAAAAATCATTGTGTTTTTTAACATTGTTGAGCCTATATCACAAAAATGTTCAATGTGTATTTAAATATTGTTCAACATATAACACTAAATAATTTAATGTGCATTTAAAATTGATTAGTGTATATTAAAAAATTGTTCAACATATATATATATATATATATATATATATATATTCATTGTATATAGTAATTCAATAAATGTATGGAATTTCAAAATTTTGCTCGTGTTTTTCAAATTTTGTTCACTTTTTCAAAAATTGTTCATGTTTTAAATGTTTGTTTGAATAAGAATTTTGTTCACGATTTGAAACAGTATTCACATTTTCTAGGAATTTTTCACATTTTTCCAAGAAATTTTGAAAAATAAAAAAGAACCAATCTAATTGTAATTATAGTACTTGAAGCTTAATGCTTCATTTTACTCATCTCCGGTCGCCATCCCCACAGGCTAGCAACGCAGCTTCCTCGGTGAGGTCAGGAATTCGAATCCACGGCGTATGCATATATATTGTTTTACATTTGTACATTCGCTCAACCCAGGTGAATGGGCCGGCCCGTTTGTTCAGCAAATGGTACGTACACAGGACACGGGCAACTTATTTTTAAAAAGACCATCCACCCTTTATTATGAATGGGTATGGAGAGATCTCCTCCGTTGTAAAGAAGCAGAGGTGCTAACACTTTCTCAGAGGCAATTTACATCCACCTTCAGTGCACTCTGGTTTCTGCATGGACTTCTTGCATTAAGCGGCATGAGGCTATTACCATTCTATTTTCAGGGATGGAGGATATTTTGACCCCATTCTTTCATACCAGATTGTTGCATTGATTCTTCATTTGAGATTTCATTCAAGTAGTAGTTAAATTATATCGTGTGTTCATTGTGAGCTTGTTCGCTGGGACAGTAGGATCTTTAATTCACCTGCAACTTATTTCATCTCTTTCATACTTCCTAGTCTAGTTTACGTTTGTCTCAACTGTGGTTTTCTGCGATCTTGTTAGCATGAGGAGTTGTACCAGTCAGTTGGGCTAACACATGGGACATGAAAGCTTCTATTTACAACTGTTGCAAGAAGAATGGTTCTTCTATATGCTGAATTTGGCTGGGCTAATCATCTCCTGTCACTAAAACTGATATGGGTTGTATCTGCAGGAGAATCATCCGTACTAATGTGGCTCAAAGTTATGGGAGGATACCTCAATTTTTAAGAATGAGAAATGTCCAGTCTAGATTAATGTTATGGTGTATTTTTTGTTTTTTTGAGGAAACTGTCTCTGTGAATTTCCAACTCCATTGATCTGCAGAGCTTTGCTTTCGATTATATGTTGCATTAATCTACTTATAGACGCTAGGAGAAAAGGCTAACCAACCGTCCACATTGCAAGGGATCATATATACACCAACCCTTGATCCACCATATCATCCAATAAATAATGAACTGTAGTGAAAATGCGAGTCTTGAAGTTGTTGGATGTTGCCATGATGCAACTCCTGCGTTGTGGGATATCACGAAGTTAATTCGTACCAATAAATTGGAAGCATTTTTGGCCCAAAAGCAGCTGTAAATAACTCTACACCCGTCCATTACTTGGCATATAAAGAAGACACTATGGGCTGGGCACCGCTACCGAGTTCAATTTTTCTCTCTAAAATGTGTTGAAGCACCTCTCCTCATTTGATTATCCACTCAAAAACTAAGAGTGACGGGAGTCAGTGGTTAGTTGTGGTGTGTGTGCTGCGTGAGCTCAAGCTTGACATTCTTCATACACACATTATGAACTTGATTCCTTAAGCCGTTGGGTATTGAAGTTGTTGTTCCACAAGAGCCGTCTAGGCGGCAGCCTGAGAGAGAAGCAAATCCCTTTTACTTTTCCTCTAGAGTGTCAAGTTGCAAATCTTCGTCGGTACAACCGTAGGTATTGGAGGCACCGGAAAATATGCTACCAACATGCACCACCTAATTCTTGCTAGTCTACTTTCGGGCACTACAAAGCAAGACCATGTGTCATGGTCGGGTGGTGTGTTCTTACATGCCCGTAGTATACGAATTTCAAGTTAGGCAATGTACAATGGCTCCTTTCTGTGTTGTTAGCAAAGTCATGTAAACCACAACGGTATGCTTAAGCCAAAGCATCAAAGCCTAACACCCTTCAATTTTTTTTTCAAAAACATGCAACATAATTGCCCGGTCAATCTTTTATTGGATCATCTAGGTCAAATAAGAACACCCTTTATTAGGATCACGAGTCATGACAGTTATTGAGATAAACCTCATGCCATCCAATTTATATAATAATTGTCATAAGTGTCTTTTTTGTTATCTGCAATCCAATTTTTCATCCATGGTTGAAGATGCCATTAATGATATTCCTCAACTCTTCATGCGACATAATTCACGGGATCTCCGAACACATAGGTTAGGTTACCCCCATGCCAACTTACGTTGGTCTCATGCCCATCTCCCTTGATGCATTTTCTATCACAATCAGTGATAGCCCTTTAGTAAAAGGGTCTGCCATATTCTTAGCCGTTTGGATGTAATCCAATGCTATCACTCCGGAGTTTCTTGATTTTGACATATTTTAATCTTCTTCTTATGTGCTTTGTGGATTCCATGTTCTCCTTTGAACTCTTAGCCTTGGCAATAATCGCCTGATTGTCACGGTTCATAAAGACAGCCGGGACTGGTTTATCAACCACGGGCAAATCCATCAAAAACTCCCAAAGCTATTCTGCTTTGACGCATGATGTGTCTAATGTTGTGAGTTCTGCTTCCATAGTCGATTTCGTTAAGATCGTCTGCTTGCAAGACTTTTAGGAAACAGCCCCACCACCAAGTGTGAAGACATATCCACTTGTGGTTTTCATCTCATCAGCATCAGATATCCAATCACTGGAGCTTGTTTGCTGGGACAATAGGAGTTTTTTTGCGGATAGGGACAATAGGATCTTTAATTCACTTGCAACTTATTTCATCTCCTCTATACTTCCTAGTCTAGTTTACGTTTGTCTCAACTGTGTCGTTTTATGCAATCTTGTTAGCATGAGGAGTTGTACTAGTCAGTTGGGCTAACACATGGGACATGAAAGATTCTATTTACAGCTGCTGCAAGAAGAATGGTTCTTCTATATGCCAAATCTGTCGGGCTAATCATCTCCTGTCACTAAAACTGATATGGGTTGTATCTGCTGGAAAATCATCTGTACTAATGTGGCTCAAAGTTATTGGAGGATACCTCAATTTTTAAGAACGAGAAATGTCCAGTCTAGATTAATGTTACGGTGTATCTCCGTGAGTTTTTTTTCGAGGAAAGTATCTCTGTGAATTTCCAACTCCATTGATCTGCAGAGCTTTGCTTTCGATTATATGTTGCATTAATCTACTTATAGACGCTAGGAGAAAAGGCTAACCGTCCGTCCACATTGCAAGGGATCATGTCTACACCAACCCTTGGTCCACCATATCATCCAACAAATAATGAACCGTAATGAAAATGCGAATATGTAGGTGTGACATAGATGGTCACCTTATACAGGCGAGTCTCGAAGTTGTTGGATATTGCCATGATGCAACTCCTGCGTTGTGGGATATCATGAAGTTAATTCATACCAATAAATTGGAGGTATTTTTGGCCCAAAAGCAGCTGTAAATAACTGTACACCCGTCCATTATTTTGCATATAAAAAAGACACTATGGGCTGGGCATCGCTATCGAGTTTAATTTTTCTCTAAAATGTTTTGAAGCAGCTCTCCTGATTTGATTACCCACTCAAAAACTAAGAGTGTCGGGAGTCAGTGGTTAGTTGTGGTGTGTGTGTGTTGCTTGAGTTCAAGCTTGACATTCTTCATACACACATTATGAACTTGATTTCTTAAGCCGTTGGGTATTGAAGTTGTTGTTCCACAAGAGCCATCTAGGTGACAGCCTGAGAGAGAAGCAAATCCCTTTTACTTTTCCCCTAGAGTGTCAAGTTGCAAATCTTCGTCGGTACAAGCATAGGCTTAGGTATTGGAGGCACCGAAAAATATGCTACCAACATGCACCACCTAATTCTTGCTAGTCTACTTCTGGGCAGTACAAAGCAAGACCATGAGTCATGGTCGGGTGGTGTGTTCTTACATGCCTGTAGTATACTAATTTCAAGTTAGGCAATGTAACAATGACTCCTTTCTGTGTTGTTAGCAAAGTCATGTAAACCACCACAGAACGGTATGCTTAAGCCAAAGCATCGAAGCCTAACACCCTTCATTCTTTTTTTCGAAAACATGCGACATAATTGCCCTGTCAATCTTTTATTGCATCATCTAGGGAAAATAAGAACACCCTTTATCAGGATCACGAGTCATGACAGTTATTGAGATAAACCTCATGCCATCCAATTTATATAATAATTATCATAAGTGTCTTTTTGGTTATCTGCAATCCAATTTGTGATCCATGGTTGAAGATGCCACTAATGATGTTCGTCAACTCTCCATCGAGTAAATGTCAGTGTTGATGGCACCTTTCCTGGAAAAGAAAGTTAATGAGACCGTCTCTAAGATGGAGCGTAACAAAGCTCTAGGACCATATGGGTCCCCGCTGAGTTTTATCTGAATTGTTGTGGATCATTAAAGATGGATCTTCTTCCAATGTTTGATGACTTGTAAAAGTGGATGATGTTCGATTGAGCAACTTAGACCCATCTGTTTGTGTACGTCAGTTCCAAAAATTTCACAAATCATGGGCACTACTAGATTTTCTAGTGTTACTCATACAGCTGTGCACCCAAAAGCAAACTGCCTTTATGCTATGTCGCAATATACTTGAGGGTGTGATTATCCTTCGGTTGTACGCGCTAGGCGGCGGAGCTTGCCGGCCACGACCGGAATGGGTCGGTGTCCGAGAGCCTGCACTGCAGTAGAAAGGGATCGAGAGCAATGGGAGAGAGAGGGAAATGACAGAACGCGGAGGGGCTCGGGACTAGGGAGGCAGGGAGATAGAGGAGAGAGGGAAAATGGCTGTGCGGGGAAAATCGTACGTACCGCTTATTGCGGCAAGAAGTCAGGGATTCGCATAGGGGCGCCCCCAACTGGGTCGGCCCATTTTGGATTTTCTTATGTTTTTTAGATTTAGTTTTTTCTTTTACTTTCTTTCCTTCTTTTTTACGTTTTCAAGTACGCATTTTTAATAACATATTCAAAAAAGTTCAAAAATTTTAAAAACTCGTATGTTTCAAATTTTGTTCCAAATTTCAATAAATTTACTGCTTGCAAATTTTGTTAATAATTTTTAAAACAACTAAAAATTCAAAAAATTAGAATTTTAAAAACTGTCCACTTCTTTTAAAAATGTTCGAAAATTAAAAAAACATTAGAATTTGTAATTTTCTAAATATGTTCTCTTTCTAAAAATATGTTCACAAATTCAAAAAAATAATGTTTTCAAAATTTGTTCACAAATTTTAAAAAATCATGTTCTAAAAATTTCTTTGCAAATTCATAAAATGTTTGAGAATTTATTAAAAAAAATGTGTTTTCGAATTTTGTTCCTTCTTTTCAAATAAAGTCCAGGCCTTACAAAAATGTCTCAAAATTGCAAAACAAATCTCGTTTTCAAAAACAATTTTTTTCCAAAATATGTTTGAAACTAAAAAAAACCCAACTAAAACCAGGGTGCTATTGTACCAAATGCTACAACAGATAGAACCGCTACACTAGCCGCGAAATGCTATAGTGATGCTACTACATGGGCCGACCCAACACGAAGCCCCATGTTCGTCATGCCACTATTGGACGCAAGGAGCTCCCCGCTCTGTGGCGCTTGGTGTCGTGCGCTGGCAGCGGCAGCCGGGCCAAAATCAGCCCAACTAAGGATAAATGAGGTAGTATATTTTATATTTTTTTTTCTCTAGTGGCGTAAAGATCAGTTTTAGGCGGCGGCAGCCATCAAGCACTGTAGCATTATAGCTACAATCAACAAATGAAATAAGGCTCATGCCCCAGGCCTAGCGCTGCCACTATTTAGAGGTGCTTAGGATGTGCGTGCGTTCATAGGATGAGTGTGTGTGTGTGTGTGTATGTACTGACATTTGTATTTGAATTGTGTTAAAAAAGAAAATGGCCTCGTATTTGAACCTGTTTCCATCTTTCAATTTGGTGACCAACCAAGCATCTAAATTGTTGGCCAGGGAATATGAAATCAAATTCCTGGACTTTGATGAATACATCCAAACATAGTGTTTTGTGTTTTATATTCGTTGCAAAGTTCATATAAGCTTTGTAAGAGCATCTCTAACTGATTCCCTATAATTTAGAGGAGTAAACGGCCGAGTATCCTTGAGATGAGTATATTTGCTTCCCTACATAGTGTGGTTTCTAACCAATCCCCTAAACTTAACTTCCTAAATATTTCGTGTCACATCTTTCTAGTTTTAGTTTACATATTTGTGCAATTATTAAATCCAAACATAATAGTTCAGGTTCACAAAATTCATGAATATTATAAATTCAATGTGTACAAACCAAATTATTCAAGTTCAAACACACGAAAGGGTTCAAATGAAACAAAGAGCATGATAAAAGCACAACTATGAAGTGCTATGGAGATGTCAATGATGCTCAACAAAATCATCTTGGAGCAGGGTTTTTGAACTTCTTGGTTCTCAATGTTGCGATAAGTTGTGAGGAATATGTGTATCATGTTCGCATCATGCTCCGACTCAATAGGATTTCCATTCGAGATGTACCGAAAATTCTCTGGCATGCTTCTCTCATCTTCAATGGTTATGTTATGCAAGATGATGCAACATGTCACTATTTTTATTAGGACCTTGTTGTTTCAATACTCGGAATGGCCACAAATTATACCAACGCGCTTCTGAATCACATCTAAAGCCCTCTCCACATCCTTCTTTGTCGGTCTTGACACATTGCAAAGTGAGATATCTTATTACCTTTAGGATGCGGGGTTGTCTTACAAATACTAGATCATGATTGGCGCGCATTGCTACGCCCATCTATTTTTCCAATATAGTGATAGTAATTTTACAAATACTCCCTCCGTTCCTAAATATAATTCCTTCTAGATATTCCACTATGGACTATATACGGATGTATATAGACACATTTTAGAGTGTAGATTCACTCATTTTGCTCTGAATGTAGTCCCTCATTGATAAGTCTAAAAAGACTTATATTTAGGAACGGAGGGAGTAGATAGCATGGAGAACTGAATTCCTATTTTCAATGTAAGAAAATATGAACAACACCAATATTTATTATTTTATATATTTATCATCTTGTATACTTTCCAGGTCATATTGACCATCCTCTTAGTTCTATCTATACAAAGTTTTTCCTAGCATCTCATAAATTTACAACATAAGCATTTCATGACAATGAATGTGCCAAGAGGTGACCGTGCAAAGTGGAAACAAATAATGGAACTGATCACTATACTAATCTAGACAAAGCTTCTCAGCAAAACACATCGAAATAATAGTAGTGTGACATCCTTGTAAAGCCCTATTTTCTCTTAGTTACATGTGTAAGTGACATCACCAATACAATTAAAGGATGGAGTATCTGATGCAGCTAAAGCAGATGGATTAATCAATGGCATGTGGAAAGCTACAATGCTCTCACTGGATGGGTGAGCTCCTTCAACCTTTGGTGCTTTTGATACTCCCAATGTTTGCGCCGTGTATATTTGTACAGGAAAAAAGATCTGTGGAGGTGCTACATATACGGAACCAAAATGCAACCGTGAACTTTCTCTTCAGATCAATACAAATGAAACTTATGTATAAGTAATAGTCCAAGGCACAACAAATACTATTTGGTGAGCCATGTGGCCCCACTTGGTCTTGTACATTACAAACTTATAACTATATAGAAACTATGCAAAGATGAGCGCACATTCTTACCTAGGAAGAAGCTACAGATTCAATGTTAGCTTTAGTTGGTTCAGTCCATGCACAGAAATCATCGACATTTATGGTCACAAATTTGATGAACACGAAATTGAACATATGTGAGGACTGAAGTGGACTAAATTAAATATGCACCATAAAGGGAAATATTGTGATAAATTTGTATACAACCTGCTAAGATGAAACGATGGCATATGCTCAGGACAAACCGTTGTAAATGTTCTGAATAAGACAAGCATATATAGTAGGAGGATCCATTTGGCAAGAAAAACCATAAACTGTAAGCGCTATTTATTCTAAAATAAATGCAGGAAAAAGATAATTCTAGAAATGAAAGGACTGTACAATTTGAATAACTACTCATCTAAATACCTTAAGAATCAAGGGAATGTTTATTGCAAATACTAATGTAAGAAGAAATAAATAGCGCCTAAAATTCTTTATTCCAAATCACAAGCTAATAATTTGGCATATCATTATTGTACTGCAAGATGAAGCGACAAGGTAGAGTGATCGTGGTCATTCCACCATTGTCTATCAATGTCAAACTTTAAATGCACAAAGTCCTTTATAAATCAATTAGCAAACTCTTGTTTTGTTTTTATAATTTACTTTTCAAGTGTATCAAAAAGTCCTCTATTGCAAGGAAAATGGCACCCAATTCAGCGGACATGCCTACCGATCATATGAAGCATTACTCTTCCAGCATTTTGTTAGCGTGACCGAGTAGTCCGGACAAAAGATGGCAAAATTCACAGAAATCTTTGTCACAAAGGATACACACTTTACCTATATATTGTAACCCATAAGCGTAACATGTTCTGTAACTAAAATGTATGGCAACCATGTTCTCTTATTTAGATAAACCAAACAACAAACTGGGTTCGTGCATATAGACTACCATAATAACAACAAAGGAATAATACATGAGAAGTCGTGCAACAGGGCTCTTATTCCTTGGAGAACATAATAGATATTTATTCAAAGCTGAGACGATTCACAGGAAACAACGTCCGCAAGGAGAACACCCAATTAAAAGAGAGTTCAACATTTTGTAACAAAAAAAATCAAAAAAACTAACACCCACACGTGTGGCATCTTACACATCGCCCCACACGCCTCTCTCACCACTCATTTTGCCACGTATAAACGGATGACATCAGCAGAAATCTTTTTGGTTTTTGGCTTAAAAATGTTTTATCTCCTAATTACAAAATCGAATTAAAAATCCATTATTCACCATTAAATCCGTCTCGACGAGTTCTTCAAAACTAGACCCCATATTGATATGTTTCGACGAAAAAAGTTTTTGCTCAAAAATTGCCATGGTGTTTACACTGTAGTTGTCATAGTGCTTAAATTAAAGTTGTCATATGGCAATTTTAGTTTTTTGATGATGGCAATTCCAGTACTTTGACCATAAAAATTATTTTTTGTATGAACCATGGCAATTTTAAGTGCATGTATCATGACATAGTTTATGGTTCATGGCAAGTCTAGTTTCTTAATTCCCTGTTTTATAATATATCAAAATTTACTTTTAAATGTAGAAGAAAATAGCCGAAACATATCATGGCAAATTTAGTGTAAACATCATGGCAATTAATATGCAATAGAGATGGCAATTTTTAACAAAAATATCGTCGAAATATATTGATATGAGATCTAGTTTCGAAGATCTCGTCGCGGGGGATTCAATGGTGAAAACCGATCTTCAATCGGATTTTTCATTTAAGAGATAAAACATTTTAAAAACTAAAAATCCAAAAAGATTACCATATGCATGCATGTGGTGACGTGACGCAGTCTGTGTGTTATAGGATGTGTGGGCGGGTTTGACTCCCGCCACACGTGTGGGCGTTAGCGTTGTCAAAAAAAATATAGAGCTGAAGATACATTTGCATGAAGAATTATTTTACCTGACAGAAAATCAGCAACCTGGCATCCCTATCCTTATTTTGATGGGTTCAATGATAGCCTATTGGACATCACTGTTGAAAGCTGTGTGATTTCCTGTAGAAATGTGTGTTTCCTATTGCTTGAGAGAGCCCAATCACATAAAGAGCAACGAAATAACCTTTCTTGCAAAAACGGATAACATGCATCCCTGCTAAATCAGAGCGACTAAAATCATGATCATAGTAAGATGATATTTTTCTAGAATGAGAAATCGATCTGTGAGCACCTCCTTCCGAAAGCACCATTTCGCAAAAAATTGTCTCCAAGTCCGTACACTTAGCTCTGAAGAGACTACTCATAGCAGCAACACCATTGGCACCGATCAAACCTGTTTTTGTGACCCATGAAGATAAATTTCGCTCCATGGAGGATCATATCAAAGAGTAACATAATTTGCAGACTCATATAGACACCTATCGGTCCAGTGCTGACCCTCTCGGATGTTGTTCCGCCGCATTGAGAAAGTGCTATAGGGCACATTCTTTTTATTGAATTGAACCACATTAAGGCCTTCAAAACAAGGATTAGCTAAAAGGGAGATGCACATAGGTACGACGCAGAGATCACGATAATAAACCAGGCCTATATACGGTGATGTCAGCTACACTTTTTGAGGAAAGCATGAAGGCAACATATGAACAACGTCATCTTCTATCTTACGAAGAGCCTCTATATTCATAAATTGAACAATAGATGCGCATTTTTTCATGACTTCTTGGCTGATCTTTTCTGCATCACCAATCATGGCACTGCAACCAGGGTCCCAAACAACCAATGCACACGCGTGTGCCTGGCCACGCTCCTTGCATACATTGAAAGAGTTTTGCCTATGATTTTAGCAAAGCTCTTCATGAAAAAAGCTCTTTCGAGAAAGAAATCATTCCTTTGTACATGCTAACTCCGACGGAAGCATCCTGACATGGGGAAATGCAAACATGCATAAAGATTTTGCTTTATTCCCAGTGAGAATAAATATGAGAAAACAATCATCTATAAAAATAGTTCTACTAAATTAATATAAATTACTTGCTGGAAGGACTTAAAACAAAAAAGTCTTTTGGCTATCAGAATAGCATCTATCCGAAGCCAAAAAAAGAACTGGATAAACAATGCTAAATGAGGCATGCAATAAACACCGACAACTTTATGGTAACTAAGAATAGAGTTTCGATGGTTGAAATAGGTAAATCAAATATTGAATTTAAGCTTCATTATTCAGCGGTATCTCATAATCATGTTTTCTGAAGAAACTAAAAGATCCAAAGCATGCATCTAAATTAAATAGCAAGATGAATGGACTGGTATACTGACCAGCACCTGTTATGTGCAGTGCGCATCACGATCGCCATGTACTCCTTCCTCTCTCTCGGCTCCATGATGCCCGGAAGAGCCGCCTATGCACTGCGACCATAGAGAACGGTAGAACCCGCTAAGCAACAGTACATTGAAAGAGAAACCAAGAAAACATTTACCTGTACGTGGTGTTTTGCCCTTCTCCTCCTTAAGCAGTGGCCGGAACATAAGCCACGAGGCATATCGATCTTGAGCACGGCGGTGACCACAGGGAGCCGGGGCGCCTTCTTCTCCTTGTCCTTGCCAACCTTCTCGTCCTTGCTGCTGTCGCTCCCCTTCTCTTCTCGGACTACAAGTCGCGACTGCAAGGCGAGCTGGGAAGTCACGTTGGCTCCGCTGCTGGATGTGAAGGTCGCGAGAGAGCCGCCGCCACTCCCGCCTAGCGTCGGTCGCTCCTCACCTCCGGTCAATGAAATCCAGTACCTCGCATCGGGCACAGGATCGACCGCTCCTCTGTGCGCCAAAAAATTGGGACTGAATGCTGGCACACACGATCGCTCCTCTAGATCCCTCGTGGATGGACCCCTTAGCGAATAACATCACAGACTCGAACTTCAATTATGTTTCGGCTCGCCGCTGGCCTTGGTTAGAGTTAGCGAGTGAGGGAGTCCTGGATTATGGGGTCCTCGAAGAGCCGGCCTATGTGCCATGGGCCGGACTGATGGGCCGTGAAGATACAGAACCGAAGGCCTTCTCCCGTGTCTGGATGGGACTCTTCTTTGCATGGGCGGCAAGTTTGGCGTCCGGATGTGTAGTTTCCTTCCTCTGTAAACCGACTTGGTACACCCCTAGTCCCCTCTGGTGCCTATATAAACGGGAGGGTTTAGTCCATAGAGGCGATCACAATCATACAGACTAGACATCTAGGGTTTAGCCATTACAATCTCGAGGTAGATCAACTCTTGTAACCCATATATTCATCAAAGTCAATCAAGCATGAAGTAGGGTATTATCAAGAGGGCCTGAACCTGGGTAAACATCATGTCCCCTGCCTCCTTATTACCTTCGATCCTTAGACGCACAGTTCGGGACCCCCTACCTGAGATCTGCATGTTTTGACACCGACATTGGTGCTTTTATTGAGAGTTCCTCTGTGCCATCGACAGAAGGATCGATGACTCGCCTTGTTATCAAGGACAACATCACTTCCAGAGAAACCCTGGCTTTAGGTCAAACCCTCCGGCTCGGCAGCTTCATCATGGGCGCTCGCCTGGTAGTTAAGCCACAAGCAGCCCAACTCATCGATAAAAATCGCCTCCGTGACGGCCCTGAATACGCCGACAAGATGGATCCCGCAGATGTTTCAGCCTTAAATGATCTGCTGGATTGCATCGCCGCCCTAGGGGTCGCAACGAACTATGATCAGATTGGGCTTAAAACCGATCAGAGAGAAATCAAATCTCCGCCGATCACCCATCATGTGGCAATCATGGAGGAACAAGCAGACAATGACTCTTCTCCTACGTTGAAAACAAAGTATGTTCGAATTTCTGAACCCGGAGAACTGGACTCTCATATTCCGGAAGACACCCTTGTCCTGCGAACATGGGATCGGGTGCTGAGCCTGAAAACACACCGGATGCTCTGGAGCCCAAGCCTGTAACAGCGGATGCTACTGAGGGAGTCATTGTAACCTCAAAAACTCTTCAGAATCCGGACTTCTCAGTGGGTCAGTGTTCGGATTCGATCCCGCCCACCCACCACAAGCAATATTCCCTAAGCAACTCCGGTCCTCCGGACATATGCGACTTAATGTATGTGTGACAACAGCCTTAGGAAATAGTCCACCACTTTTGGGCTCGATTCCTGCTTGCTAAAAACAAGATCAAGGATTGCTGTGACGACGACGCAACTCAATATTCTGCAACAATTTCATGGATGAGGGAATCATTAATGCCCTCAACCGCCATCGTGTACTGCACTTTGCTGATTTGGCACACATAGTACAGAAGTACTACGCAATGGAAAACGCCTAGAAAACCCAGACAGTCCGCTGGGAACCGCATGCGTTTAGGCCATCCCCGGGAGGGGCAAAGAGGACACACCCCCGCGGAGCACCTAATCATCGTCCCGTGGACAAGAAAATTAAACCCGTTGCGGGGCATAAAACTGTCCTCGAGGAATGGCTCGATAAACCTTGCAAAATGCACAGGACGCCGGGCAATGAACCAACGCATAGCCTCCGGGCATGTTGGATACTCCGGTAGGTGGCCAAAAGCGACGAGGGTCTCCTCACCAATAACACTCCATAGAACCATTCTTCGGAGGACAATAATCCCGAAGTATTCACGGTCTTCGAGACCTTTTCTTCAAATAATCGGTGCAAAAGGGCGCTCCGCGACCTCGCCGAAGTCTGGCACGACAGCGATCACTTTCAACACCGATGACGAAACAAGAGCCCGCTCAGTCCGAGCACCAACCGCTTTGGTCCTAAACCCATTCGTAGACGGTTTCCGGCTCAGTAAAGTGCTCATGGACGGAAGTAGCGATCTAAACCTCATCTACGAGGACACGCTCAACAAAATGCAAATGGACATGAGTCACATTGAGCAAAGTAAGACAACCTTTCATGGCATGATCCCTAGTCGAGAAGCCAGATGCTCGGGACAAATCAAACTCGATGTGGTATTAGGCACGCTGGAAAACTATATGTCCGAAGAGTTTCTCTTCCATGTGGCATCATTCAACAGCGGGTATCATGCTTTTCTGGGGCAGGACATGTTCACGCGCTTCCAAGCCATACCCCATTACGGGTATATGAAGCTCAAAATGCCCGGTCCCAATGGAATTATCACTATTACCAGTGATCCGGACACAACACTCCGCACCGAAAAGAAAACCGCCTCTCTAGCCCTCAAGGCATTATCCGAGGCCCTCACGGCCGAGGAATTGACCACTCTATGGTCTACAGTAGATAAGGACGATGTAATCCTCGACAAGAGACCCAAATCTACTTCCTTCAAGCCAGCAGACGAAATAGTCAAAATCCAGGTCCACCCGACGGACCCCAAGAAAACAGCTTCCATTGGGGCACAGCTGGATCTGACGGTGGATGCTGCATTACGCGCATTCTAGTGTAAGAACTGGGACATTTTTGCCTAGCACCCTTCCTATATGCCAGGTATCCCATGAAGACTGGTCGAGCATAGTCTCAGTATATTGAAAGGATACAAACTAGTCAAACAAACACTTCGTCGATTCTCCAAACCCAAACGATAGACTATGGGGGAGGAGCTAGACAAGCTACTCGAAGCCAGGTTTATCAGAGAGATTAAACATTCCGACTGGCTAGCAAACCTGGTCATGGTACCTAAGAAGGATAAATCTTGGCGCCTGTGTGTCGATTTCAAAGACCATAACAAGGCTTGCCCTAAGGACCCCTTCCCACTACCTCGAATCGACCAGATTATTGACGCAACCGCAGGGCACGATTCGTTGTGCTTCCTCGACACATATTTCGGATATCATCAAATTAAGATGAAAGAATCCGACCAGGCCGCAACGGCATTCATCACTCTATACGGGCCCTTCTACTTCAATATTATGCCTTTCGGGCTCAAGAACGCCGGCGCAACTTACCAACGCATGATTCAAACATGCTTGAAAAAACAGATCAACAAAACTGTGGAAGCATATGTAGATGACGTAGTCATCAAGACCAAACATGTCGATTCATTGGTGGATGACTTACACCTTACATTCGACAACCTCCGAACATATGACATACGACTCAATCCGGAAAAATGTGTTTTCGGCGTTCTAGCTGGAAAACTGCTTGGGTTCATCGTCTCCAATAGAGTAATCGAAGCAAACCCCGCTAAAATCTGAGCCTTGTCACAGTTGGCAACACCAACAGACCTCAAGCAGGTCCAAAAATTAGCTGGGTGTGTGGCAGCTTTAAGCCGTTTTATCTCCAGATTAGGGGAAAAGGCATTGCCATTATATCGTTTGCTATGCCGCACTGACAACTTCGTGTGGACGGACGCTGCCACAGCCGTACTGGAGGAAATAAAGGCTCTGTTAGCGAGCAACCCAATCCTGGCCGCACCAAACATCGGCAAACCGATGCTGCTCTACATATCTGCAACTCACCAAGTAGTGAGTGACGTGCTCGTCGTCGAACGGGATGAGGAGGGACACAAATTCCCACTTCAAAAACCAGTATACTATGTATCAACGGTCCTTACACCATGTAAATCCCGATACCCGCATTATCAAAAGATAGCATATGCAGTCTTTGTGGCATCCCGCAAGCTGCGACACTACTTTCAAGAGTGCTCCATCACAGTCGCTTCTGAAGTACCACTTAATGATATTATAAACAATCGGGACACCACCGGCCAAATTGCCAAATGGGCCATTGAGCTCTTACCATATGAAATAATTTACAAGCCACGCCGAGCTATTAAATCTCAGGTGTTGGCTGACTTTGTCGCCGTATGGACAGAGGCCGAAATCCCTAAAGAATACGGCACATATTCCAACTGGGTGAAGAACTTCGACGGCTCTAAGATGTTAGCTGGATTAGGGGCTGGTGTCGTCCTGACATCCCCCACATGAGACACAATCCGTTATGTGCTCCAAATACTGTACACAGATTCTAACGATGCAGCCGAATACGAGGCCTTATTGCACGGTCTCCGGATGGCTGTCTCCATGGGCATACAACGCCTTGGAGTGCGTGGGGATTCAAACCGCGTAATATCTCAGATAAATGGAGACTTTGACGCAAAAGATTCAAAGATGGCGGCTTATCGTAATGTCGTACTCAAAATTTCAGCTTGGTTGGAAGGGCTCGAGTTTCATCATGTGGCTCGAGAGAGTAATCAAGCGGCAGACATACTTGCCCGCATGGGAACTAAACGCGACCCCGTCCCACCTAACACCTTCGTAGAGAGGCTCTTCAAGCCATCCGTAGTGTGGCAGGAAGGTAGTGGCAACATTGTTCCAGAGCCGACCATACCCCCGAATTCCGAACACAGCTCTGATATCGTCGGGGGTTCGGGCACCGAAATAACACCATCAACCCACGAAATCATGGTTGTAATCGCCCCATGGACCGAACCTCTCCTCGCCTACCTTACTAGGAATGATCTCCCTAATGATCAGACGGAGGCCCGTCGCATTGTTCAACGCTCGAAGGCTTACAAAGTCCATGAGGGGGAACTGTACAAGAAAAGTACCACCGAGGTCCTACAAAGGTGTATCTCCGAAGAAGAAGGACGACAGCTCTTGGCCGAAATATACGCCGGTCTTCGTGGCCATCACGCCGCCGCTCGGGCCCTTGTAAGGAAGGCCTTCCGTACGTGTTTCTTTTGGCCCACGGCCCGAGCAGACGCGCAAGACCTCATACAATGATGTGTTGGATGCCAAATTTTTGCAAATCAAAGCCATATGCCGCCCACCGCTTTGCGTACAATCCCCATTACGTGGCCTTTTGCGGTCCGGGGGCTTGACATGGTCGGACCCCTTAAAGGGGGAACCCATAAGAAGAAATATTTACTGGTTATGGTCGATAAATTCACTAGGTGGATAGAAGCCAAACCAGTCAAAACGGCTGAGGCCGGACCAGTTGTAGACTTCATATACGGTGTGGTACACCGTTATGGTGTCCCGCATAGTATCATTGCTGACAATGGTTCTAACTTTACGGCTGACGAGGTAAAAACTTGGTTCGCTAATTTGGGCATTAAGCTCGATTATGCCTCTATATATCACCCTCACAAAAATGGTCAGGTCGAACGGGCTAACAGCTTGATAATGAGTGGCATTAAACCCAGACTAGTAGGATCCTTGTGTGAATCAGACAAGCACTGGGTTGAAGAACTCGATTGTATACTCTGGGGGCTGTGTACCACGCCCAATCGCACGACCGGATACACACCTTTTTTCATGATGTACGGCGCCGAGGCAATATTGCCTTGTGACATTATTCATGACTCACCTCGAGTGTGCATGTATGAAGAGAGAGAGGCCAAGCTCGATCGGCAGGATGATCTGGATGGCTTGGAGGAGGAGCACGACGTCGCGAAGGCCCGTTCCGCATTTTACCAACAGCAAGCTCGGCGATATCAAAGTAGGGAAGTACGGGCAAAGACTTACAATGTCGGTGTACTCGTCCTGCGCCTACTAGAGAAGAAAAAAGACAAGTTCAAGCCCAAATGAGAGGGTCCCTTCATCATCGACGAAGTTCCCACAGGAGGAGCATATCGCCCTCGCAACGCTTCGGATAGTCGTTTGGAGCCAAACCCATGGAACACCGCTCGGCTCCGAAGATTCTACGCCTAAGTCCACACTTGTAACTTTTTTTCGTCTTTTCTCCCTCTCACCCCTTCTTTCGCTTTTTTGGTTTTTGTACAACTTCTACCAGTGTTTGGATCATCCGCACACTCGAGGAATATACATCATTAAATGTACATACCCCATATCACCTGGGGGCTTCTTTTTACAGAAGCTTATTCTAATTATTATTTTGGAGCGTCAAGCTCACCGTATATATGTGTTGTCTACTCATATGTGTCCTGTCTTCGCCATTACATGCACCTTTATGACTTAAGTTTTTGCCAAGCTGGGTTGCCTGGCTCCTGTGCTTATGCCCCATGTTCCCGCTTGTTTGGCTAGGGCATAAAGGTAGCACCTCTGTGATTGTTACAGCCGGGTTATCCGGACGTGTACCTCAGACGGGTGAATCCGAAAGCTAGCGTTCTTAAGGGAATAATCGATCGGTGGACAAGAGACAAACTGACCACGTTGCAATATACGCCCCCAAATTATAAAGTGTATTGTGATTTCTCGCATCACTGTTTATGTATGCGCAAAAACGCATGCTGGCCCAGGGAAAGGAACCCTTAACGGAACTATTCTCTCTAGAAGATGTTTATTACGATCACATGTAATATAACATAACTCCCCGAATACAACTTATTTGTTCAAGCAACTATGATCGGACTGCCTAGTTTCCGAACATGCCTTGGTGTTTACCAATGGTATAAATATCCGAAAACACTCCAAACCTCGGGTTCTGGAGGTCGAAGCGGAAAGTCTGCCATGACAATCGTTTTACAATTCGGCTGGAGAAAAGTTTGTTGATAAAGTACATTACTACTTAGACTCAAAAACTTCTTCTTCCTCTAGACCCTCTAGTAGGTTGTCTAGTTTACAATCCTGTTGAGAAAACTTAGCAACTGTTTTCACTTGGTCGTACACTAAGCTAACAGGAATCTCTTGTCCATCCGGTCCCCAAGGTCTGACCCGGGCCATATGATTTGGATCAAGCTTGGTATACCGTGTTTTCACCATGGCCCGGGCTTCTCGGGCGCCTTCCCGACATGCTGATATCTTCCATAGCTCCAAATGGCGATGAGCTCCCTTGAATAAATTTGCAAGCTCATCCATACTTCCTGGAAGGGGATCGGATGGCCATAAAGCCTTCGCCATGTTCCTCAATGCTTTCCGAGCTTGCTCGTGCACTTTGAACAGCTCTTGTAGCAGGTCACCTTGGAATCCGGACACTTCTCCTTTGGGATGTCCGGTTAGCACACCTACAGAAGCAAACTTGTCAAAATTTCAAACAGGAGACCGTTTGACAGATAGGTTACAGAGCATACTGAATATGCCATCTTACAATTTCTTGTTCTCCTTCAAAGCATCCGATAATTGGGCTCTCAAATCCTTCAGTTCTTCGGCCTGCTTGATATTTTCATCCTGTAGGTTGTTCTTCTAAGTAATGGTCCATGTCAAAACACATTGACCAGCGGCTTCTTGCCCTTTGGCATGTTCCTTATCCGCTTGAGCAGCCCTTAGCGTCTCCTCCAGCCGATCTGTCGATCCTACCAACGAGACAAAAGCATAATTAAGCAACCTCGTTGTATTCACGGAGCCTTATTTCCGGGATGTTGCTGTACTTACCATCAAGTGCCTTTTTGGATTTCTTCAAACTTTCCAGTTCAGCGGTGACAGCAGACAGCTTAGTTCGACATTCTTCTCGCTCCTTTGATAACGTGTTGCACCTCTCCGTGAGTACCTAACAATGTAACAACTCTTAAATCAGTTGGGCCAACTGCTTCAAGACTCGGGGGCTACTGGCATATGATTATCGAATCTGCGCAAAAATTCTTACCCGCCTATCCTTTGAAAGCTAGTGAGTGGCTCCAGCAACTCCATCACGAGCAGCTCAAATATAAGCATCCGCTAAGCTGAGAGCATTAAAAGCCTCTTAGGTAAAATGTGGGTCATGCATAGCCGCTCTCCGCCGCCTGTGAACCATCGCACTCTCCACCTCGGAGTTTGTGACGGATACATTATCCGAATCCTCTAGGAGAGGACAATCTGGCATTGCTCCCGCATCCCCCCAGTCCTTGTGGCAGGGTCCGGGGCTGGGTCAGTCTGTGCATGGCCAGCCAGGTCTCTGGATGCAGTCCAGTGTACACTCCTCCTGCAATTTGGCACAGCAGGGAACGTCATCGCCCGATCTATCCGCTAAGTGCGTGCTAAAATATCATACCTCTTCGACGTAGAAGAGGGCCCGACTGTATCATTGCTCGCCTTTCTTTTCAGAGATGCACCTTGTGCAAGCGTTGTCTTCTTAGAGGACGCCTTTGTTGCGGCACGTTGGTGCGGGCGTCGCCCCTTGGGAGCACAATGTAGTGTGGTGGGTGAGTTGCAGCGGGAAAACTCTTTTTGAGGAGATGTCTCCTGGGTACTTACATGGGAGGAAGGAAGGAGGCCGGGGTAGTCGGCTATAATGGCCACTTCCATGTCGTCATAGCTCGTCTGATAAAAGACTCCATCCTCAAAGTCCACGAATATGTCCGGATCATCTTCGTATCCAGGATCAAGGTCTCAATTATGGTCCTCCGGCTGCGGAGTGGGGCTGTAGATCCCCTCCTCGACCTTTCTCCATTCCTGTTAAAGGCAGTCCGATTAAATTCGGCTATAAACCATGGTTAAGGAAAAATATATCAATTAAGGCCTATAATCAAAGACTCACCTAGTCAATGGGGGTATACATGGAGAAACCTTCTCGACACTTAAGGCGAGCGAACTCTTCCTTTTCCCCTTTAAAAAGGTCAGCCAATGTGGCAGCCAGCGCGACAAAATTAGCCGGACCCTTGCACCCACAATGTGAGGCATCGTCCTCACCATTGTAATGCCACATGGGAAACCCCCTGGATTGAAGCGGATGAACGCATCGCGTTATTGAAATCACCATTACCTCGACCTTGGATAGTCTGGAGTGGGCAAGTATTCGGATCTTGTTCGCTAGTCGCTTAACCTCCGCACTATCTTCTTCTTCATAGCTTCGGGGACGCCAACTGGCGCGCTTCTTTAAAGGAGCAGAGGAGAATTCGGGAAAACCTTGCCGGATAGGGTCTGGAAGGACAATGTCTTCAATGTAGAACCACTCCGAGAGCCACTCTTCGGATGCCTTCTTCGGAGTGCCAGACAGGTATCATGTTCCGCCTATACGCCATACTTCGGCACCGCCCACCTCGAAAATAGATCCCTTCTGGGATTGATAATCCCCAAGTGCAGGGAATCATCGTAGCAATTCCCAAAGGTGAAAGTGATAAGTATGGAGTGTCGAACCCGCAAGGAGCTAAAGGTAAGATCAATATTCTCTCAAGCCCTATCTGCCACTGATACGACTCTACGTGCACCGAACATTTGCTTCCAACTAGAAACAAGAAATAAAACTGCGTTGTGGGTATAAAGAGGACAACTTTGCATGGTATCGGAGAGCTAAAGTATGAAAGTAGGTGCTGTTATCATAAAGTTAGAATATATTACTAAATATTATAAATAGCGAGTGTGGCATAATGGTGGATCGGTGTGCGGAATTGTCCTAGGCAATTGTTAACAAGATCGATAGTCGTCATTGCAATTTCATATGAGGGAGAGGCATAAGCTAACATACTTTCTCTACTTGGATCATATGCACTTATGATTGGAACTCTAGCAAGCATCCACAACTACTAAAGATCATTAAGGTAAAACCCAACCATAGCATTAAAGCATCAAGTCCCCTTTATCCCATACGCAACAACCCCCTTACTCGGGTTTGTGTTTCAGTCACTCATGCGACCCACTATAAGTGAATCATGAACGTATTGCAACACCCTACAGCGGGAGTCCCTCACACTTGCGCGACACGGAGGGCACTATAGGACAACACCAAAATAAAACATACAACTCGTACCAATCTAGACCATCAATCAACCCAAGGACAAAAGATATCTACTCAAAACATCATAGGATGGCAACACATCATTGGATCATAATATGTGGCATAAAGCACCATGTTCAAGTAAGGATTACAGCGGGGTGTGGGAGAGTGGACCGCGTAAAAGAGATGAGGATGGTGATGATGATGGTGATGTTGATGAAGACGATTACCGCGTCAATGATTCCCCTCCCGATGGCACTCCGGTGCCACCAAGAGAGAGGAGGAGAGGTTCTCCCCCTTTTGCTTCCTCCTCCATGGCTTTCCCCCTCTGGTCCTTGGCCTTCATGGCGACGAGGGCCCCTCCGAGATCCTCCTCCATGGCCTCCCATGATGATGGCCCCCTCCAGCAGGGTGTCGGAGAGGGCCTAGATTGATTTATTGTGGCTACAAAGGCTTGCGGCGGAGGAACTTCCGATCTAGGTTATTTCCCGAAGGTTTCTGTATTTATAGGAATTTTTGGTGTAGGTTTCATGTCAGGGGGGTCTCTGGGCTGTCCACGAGATAGGGGGCGCGCCCTAGGCGGTGGGCGTGCCCCCACCCTCATGGGAAGCCCGGGACTCTTCTGGCCCAACTCCGATGCTCCGTGGTCTTCTTCTGGTCCATAAAATATCATCAAAAATTGGCACGTCAATTGGACTCTGTTTGGTATTCCTTTTCTGTAAAACTCAAAAACAAGGAGAAAACAGAAACTGGCACTGGGCTCGAGGTTAATAGGTTAGTCCCAAAAATCATATAAAATGGCATAAATGCATATAAAACATCATAGATGGATAATATAATAGCATGAATACTTCATAAATTATAGATACGTTGGAGACGTATCAGCATCCCTAAGCTTAATTCCTGCTCGTCCTCGAGTAGGTAAATGATAAAAGAAATAATTTATGAAGTGTGAATGCTAGCAGGTGCACAAGTTTGATCAATGATAATTTCAATCACCTTTTCTAGAATCAATAAGTGTCATAATAGTAGCTTATCTCATAAAACTTTTCATGATCAAGTAACAATCTATTCACAATGTCAAGTATGGTTCAGAAACTTCATTGAGAACTAACAAACTATAATCTCAGTCATTGAAGCAATTGCAATTTATCATAACATCGTAAAGAGTCAAGAATAGAGCTTTTCAGCAAGTACACATACTCAACTATCATATAGTCTTCTACAAGTACTAACACTCACGCAATACTTGTGGTTATGGAGTTTTAACCGGACACTGAGAAAGATAGGGGCTTATAATTTCGCCTCCCAACGTATTCACCTTTAGGTGATGTCAACAATAATAGCTCATGCTAACTTACATCCAATTGGATATATTTATCAGGATCTTTCCAACACGAGGTGCTTGCCAAAGGATAAAAGGGAAAAGGGAAAGGTGAGGATCACCTTGACTCTTGCATAATATAAAAGACATAAGGTAAAAGATAGGCCCTTCGCAGAGGGAAGCAGAGGTTGTCATGCACTTTTATGGTTGGATGCACCAAATCTTAATGCAAAAGAACGTCACTTTATATTGCCGCTTTTAGATGGACCTTTATTATGCAGTCCGTCGCTTTTATTGCTTCCATAACAAGATCGTATAAAGCTTATTTTCTTCACACTAATAGATCATACATATTTAGAGAGCAATTTTTATTGCTTGCACCGATGACAACTTACTTGAAGGACCTTACTCAATCCATAGATAGGTATGGTGGAATCTTATGGAAAAACTTGGTTCAAAGATATTTGGAAGCACAAGTAGTATCTCTACTTGGTGCAAGGAATTTGGCTAGCATGAGGGGGAAAGGCAAGCTCAACATGTTACGAAGATCCATGACAATATACTTTAACTGAGATGTGAGAAAACATAAACCATTATGTTGTCTTCCTTGTCCAACATCAACTCTTTAGCATGTCATACTTAATGAGTGCTCACAATCATAAAAGGTGTCCAAGATAGTATATTGATATGTGAAGCTTCTCTTTCTTTATTACTTCCTATTAATTGCAACGATGACCAAAACTATGTTTGTCAACTCTCAACAACTTTTATGCCTCATACTCTTCATATGTGAAGTCATTATCATCCATGTTATAATCATATGAAACATATAAAAATTCAGATTTATGACATTCAATTCATTCCCCCCATTTACTCATAGGATATACATGAAGCACATGAGTAAATGACAAACTACTCCAAAAGATATGAGTGAAGGACACTGAGTAGTCAAATAATTAACTAGCCATGGGAGGGTTCCTTTTTTATTCAATATTTCAGATCCAATGATTTTATTCAAACAGCAAGTAAAATTGAAAATACGCTCCTAGCAATACACATATCATGTGACGAATAAAAATATAGCTCTGAGTAAGGTATACCAATAGTTTTGAAGACGAAAGAGGGGATGCCTTCCGGGGCATCCCCAAGCTTAGGAGCTTGAGTCTTCCTTGAATATTACCTTGGGGTGCCTTGGGCATCCCCAAGCTTAGGGTCTTCCCACTCCTTATTCTCCTCTTATCGATATCTCATCCAAAACTTGAAAACTTCAACCACACAAAACTTAATGGAACTTCGTGAGATAGGTTAGTATGATAAAGAGTAAACCATTGACTTTGGTGCTGTAAAAGACAAGGTTCATAATTTTTTTCCCACAATCCCTACTGTACCATATCATTTCTACCATTTATATTGCGAAATATAAGCCATAGAAACTAGAAAACAAGCAAACTATGCGATGAAAACAGAATCTGTCAGAAACAGAACAGTCTGTAATGATCTGAACAATAACCATACTTCTGCTACTCCAAAAATTATGAAATAAATTTGTGGACGTGAGGACTTTGCCTATTAATCTTCTGCAAAAAGAATCAACTCAAAAGCACTATTCTGTAAAAACTGACAGCTAATCTCGTGAGCACAAAGTTTCTGTTTTTTTTACAGCAAGATCACATTAACTCTCACCCAAGTCTTCCCAAAGGTCTTACTTGGTACTTTATTGAAACAAAAGCTATAAAACATGATTACTACAGTAGCTTAATCATGTAGACACACAAAAACAGTAAGGGTAAATATTGGGTTGTCTCCCAACAAGCATTTTTCTTTAATGCCTTTTAGCTAGGCATGATGATTTCAATGATGCTCACATAAAAGATAAGAGTTGAAACATAAAAAGAGCATCATGAAGAATATGACTAGCACATTCAAATCTAACCCACTTCCTATGCCTAGGGATTTTGTGAGCACACAATTTATAGGAACAAGAATCAACTAGCATAGGAAGGCAAAACAAGTTTAACTTCAAAACTTTAAGCACATGGAGAAGAAACTTGATATTATGACAACTCCTACAAGCATATATTCCTCCTTCATAATAGTTTTCAGTAGCATCATGGATAACAACTTTTTTCTCATACTCAATTGGAACCTCTTCCGAAATAGTGGAATACTAACTAAAGTTGACACTCTTCCAAACCCACTTTCATAAATATCACACTAAGATTCAACACCCTCCAAGATAGTGGGATCACTAATTCCTAAAGTTGACACTCTTCCAAACCTACTTTAATTTATAGTATGATTCATACTCCAAAAGATATAAGTGAAGTTCATGGAGCATTCTACAATTAATATAGACTAACCAATGTCCAAGCTCAAAATATATAAGTGATGCACACGAAGCATTCTATAAAACCACACTCAAACGATTTAAGTGAAGCACAAAGAGCAATTCTATAAGATCATACTTAAAAGATATAATTGAAGCACATGAAGTATTCTATAAATCAATGAAGAGCTATCTCATACTAGCATGATTCTTAAAGAAAAATAAGAACACAAAGGACACAAATCATGTGAACAAAACAAAAACCGAGGTATACTGATATCTGTTGAAGAAGAAAGATGGGATGCCAACCGGGGCATCCCCAAGCTTAGATGCTTGAGTATCCTTTAAAATATGTACTTGGGGTGCCTTGGGCATCCCCAAGCTTGAACTCTTGTATCTCTTTATTCTTCTCACATCGGTAACTCCTCGTTCTTCAAACACTTCATTCACAAAAACTTAAACAAAAACTTTGTGAGATCCGTTAGTGTAATAAAGCAAACTACCAATTTAAGGTACTGTAATTAACTTATTATTTATCTATATTGGAGTTAAACCTACTGTATTCCAATTTCTCTATGGTTCATACCCTTACATACTAGCCATAGATGCATCAAAATAAGCAAACAACACACGAAAAACAGAATCTGTGAAGAACAGGACAGTCTGTAGTAATATGGAAGTTTAGTAAACTTCTGTAACTCCAAAAATTATGAAATAAATTTGAAAATTTGAAAAATTTGTACAGAAGTAATGTGCAAAACGTTTCAGACACATTTGACTTTCCAGTAAAAAATGTAAATTCATGCACTACATACAAAGTTTCTGTTTTTGTTCTGCACATAGTAAGCAAGCAATCTTATCATACTAAAACCAAAGCTTGGCATATTATTTTTATAATACAATGGATATATACAAGGGGATAATTATTTACAGAGAAAATCCCATGAAAAATTCTACATTGTTTCCGTGAGCATGAACACAAGTGCTCAAGGTCGACCCTCACTTCTTCAATGCATAACTTTCCAATCACTTCTCTTTTTGAAAAACTTTTTTAGGCATGAGAGGCAATTAAATATTTTGTTTTTGTATTTTCATTCTTTAAATTTTTTTGTATGTTTCACCCACAACTAAACAGTAACAAAAAGGAAAAACAAAATCTACTTACACTAGTAGAAAAAGGGTCAAATGTGAAGCACAATAGTGCCGGTTGGAATTTCAGCCGGCACTAATGTGTACACTAGTGCCGGTTCGTGGCGGCGATCAATAGCACCGGTTCGTGGCGAACCTTTAGTACCGGTTCATGCCACGAACCGGTACTAAAGAGGCTGTGTCAGTCTGCGGTCAGGCTATGGCCCCACCACCACCATTTAGTGTCGGTTCGTACCATGAACCGGTACTAATGAGGTTATGGCAAGCTGTTTTTTAGTCCCACCGCGCGAAGTGAGAGGGACTAGGAGCGGTTTACAAGCCCTGAGTGTAGAGACGATGAAGAAGAGGCTCAATGCTCATGTTGCTTAGCTTCAAGCCTTCAGGAATACGGTAGACTGCATGGAGCTATGCGCAATGCAGTTTACACTATTCCGAAAGGCTTGAAGCAAATTAACGAGCATTGCACCTCTTTTTTATTTTTAATAACTTATTACAACTCCGGACTTCTTCTGTTATGGCAAAAACTAATTGCACGTCGACATTTCTTTTTTTTTAAGTTATAACTCCAGACTTTGACCATCAAGTTTTGCAGAAAAGAAAAAATAGCAGAAAAGAAGAAAAACTATAGCTGAAAAGAAAAAAACAAAATAAAAAAACTACTCAGAAATAAATAGAAGAAAATAAATATAGCAGAAAAGAAAAAACTACTCAGAAATAAATAGAAGAAAAAATAAAGCAGAAAAGAAAAAAAATTATATTTGCTATTTTTCAATCGTTTACAAAATGACCATGAAATTGAAAATCACTACAAAATGAACTCTGAAAATGTTGAATTTTGGCAAACTAGATGAAAAACTACTCACAAATAAATAGAAGAAAATAAATATAACAGAAAAGAAAAAACTATACAAAAAACTACGC
>NC_041391.1:168562171-168563032 GCF_002162155.2 Triticum dicoccoides | reverse complement strand
AGAAAAGAAAAAAAATTATATTTGCTATTTTTCAATCGTTTACAAAATGACCATGAAATTGAAAATCACTACAAAATGAACTCTGAAAATGTTGAATTTTGGCAAACTAGATGAAAAACTACTCACAAATAAATAGAAGAAAATAAATATAACAGAAAAGAAAAAACTATACAAAAAGCTACGCAGAAATAAGAAGAAGAAGAAGAAGAAAAAGAAGAAGAAGAAGAGGAAGAAGAAGGAGGAAGAAGAAGGAGAAGAGGAAGAAGAAGAAGAAGAAGAAGAGGAAGAAGAAGAAGAGGAAGAAGGAGAAGAAGAGGAAGAAGAATGTTGGGGCGCTGTCCTGTGGGCCTGCCAGACCTTGGGTGTGCAAATACATGCCTAGTAGGGCTAGCAGGCTCACAGGACAGCGCGTCCTAGTTAGGCCCAGAAGCCTGCTAAATAGAGGAGTTCGAAAGGGCAGCCGCAACCCAGCCGCGGCTGCCCTTCGCTCGGTGAGGTGGGACTAAACATAACGCACTGCGGTGGTAGCGCACGGCCATTAGTACCGGTTGGTGGCTCCAACCGGTACTAATGTGTTGCCCTTTAGTACCGGTTGGAGCCACCAACCAGTACTAAAGGCCCAGTTTCCCGCCGCTTGGGCTGGCCAAAATTGGCCTTTAGTATTGGTTGGTGGCTTCAACCGGTACTAAAGGCTCCCCCTATATATATGACACTTACGGAAAATCAGTTATCTCGTCGCCGCTTCGTTCCACTTCTCGCGCGAGAGAGTCTCGATCTCGATGACGACGCCGACACCGCCGTGCCGCCGTGCCGTCGCCCTCGCCGCCCCCGCCGCCCGTCATCGTCGTCGCCGCGCGCCCC
>NC_041391.1:168559829-168561580 GCF_002162155.2 Triticum dicoccoides | reverse complement strand
TAGTAAATGCTTAGTTGAACTAGTTGAATTAATATAACTAGTTTATTTTTAGTAAATGCTTAGTTGAACTAGTTGAATTAATATATAGAACTAGTTTATTTTTAGTAAATGCTTACTTTGAACTAGTTGAATTAATATAACTAGTTTATTTTTAGTAAATGTTTAGTTGAACTAATTGAATTAATATATAGAACTAGTTTATTTTTAGTAAATGCTTAGTTGAACTAATTGAATTAATATAACTAGTTTATTTTTAGTAAATGCTTAGTTGAATTAATAGAAGTAGTTGAATTAATTGAGTTAGTAAGTGTTTAATGTTTTGCCTAATATGAACATAGGAAATGTCGTCTGACAACGGAAAAAATTTCATTATGTGCGAATACTGTGAAGACCAGCGTGGCCAATGCGACAGAAATTTCCTTGTTGATGGTAGGCGATTCAGCATCAAGCTGGATGAGACTTTCGAATTCGATATAGTAAGTCACAACGACAAGTCTGTTTTCGTAATTAAGCATGACTTATATATGCTTCATTTGCCTGACTTATAATTTTTAATTTTCACTATTCTACTAGCGCATCCCCTGCCATGCAAGAATTTTTGTCTTGGATAAGATAGATTTCAAAGATATGGAAACTATGAAGGTAAAGAGAGCTTACCTGAAAACTGAGCATGATGGTTATACTTTCAACGTCAAAGTATACAATGCACACACGTACACCTATTTTGAATGCAAAACTTGGCAAGCACTATGCAAGTCTTATGCATTTGAGCCTGGTATGGTTATCACCTTTGATATTCGTCCGGAAGATGATATTGAAGGTAATAGAGACATATGGGTCGATGTGCAGACGTCTCCAGTTCTACCATTATGTGAGTTCTTCTCAACTATATTTTTGTCTTTGATATTGCTTATTCAAAAATAACTGACAACTAATTTCTATTGACAGCTTATCTCCATTCAACCAAACATGTCCGGCGGTAGACAGGACCTACTACTGTCCCGGCGCTGAACTAAACTGCGAGGAGATAAGTCATTATGTTTTATGGCTTGAGGATCTTCATACTGTCAAGACAAATTTTCTTCCTGCACTTAGAAATGTTAGTACTCAAAACGTGTGACCAATAGTGATGGTATTGAACTACGGTCACATCTATTTAGGAATGATGGTAAGATATTTACTATTTGTCCTCAGTGCATATTTTGCATACATATTTTTTTTGCTAAACTTTCATTGCTAAGTATATTAATTAAGTAATATACGATGTTCTTCAACAGGGACTCCCGATGACAGTTGTCCCTCAGGAGATCGAGACTAAAGGTCAGATGTCAATTGTTAGCTTACGACCAAGATATCCTGCATTGCACATCAATGCATTCAGGATTTCTAGAAGCGATGAATGCTTAATAGTGAAAGATTGGAGGAAAATTGTTAATGATCGCAGAGAAGTACTAGGGGGCAGCAATGAGAAGCGCAGCCCTCGATTAGGAGACAGGTTCATCGGCATGCTCCAGTATGATCAATCAGGAGAGCTATACATGTTCTATGCTATTTTACCAGAGAGAGAGAGAGTAGCTAGCAGGAGTGATTTAGCTAGTTCTTCATGCTACTCTTAATTAGTACTTGTCCTTTCATGTCCGTGTTCTTCGTTCTGAACTTAAGTGATTTGCTTTTGTGGTGTTATATATGAACGCTTATAATATCATGACAATCATGTTGAACTCGATGATTGGTTCTACTAGAAATTCTAT
>NC_041391.1:168476933-168559285 GCF_002162155.2 Triticum dicoccoides | reverse complement strand
TGTACAATGTGTAGTATCGTAAAATACCAGCAAACGAAAAAGAATTAAAATGGAAACACAAAATTAAATGAAAAAGAAATCATAAAACTAAAAAACCCCCAAACCTTATAGTACCGGTTGGTCTTACCAACCGGTACTAAAGGGCTCCAGGCCCCCGGAGCTGGCTCGTGCCACGTGGTTGCCCTTTAGCATCGGTTCGTGCTGAACCGGTACTAAAGGGGGGGCCTTTAGTGACCACAATTTAGTGCCGGTTATGTAACCGGCACTAAAGGGCCTTACGAACCGGTGCTATTGCCCGGTTCTGCACTAGTGTTAGTGAAGAAAGCAAACAAGCACACACGAGAATATCAACCCCATGCTATTGCTCCCCGGCAACGGCGCCAGAAAAGAGCTTGATAATCCCCAAGTGCAGGGAATCATGATAGCAATTCCCAAAGGTGAAAGTGATAAGTATGGAGTGTCGAACCCACAAGGAGCTAAAGGTAAGATCAATATTCTCTCAAGCCCTATCTACCACTGATACGACTCTACGTGCACCGAACGTTTGCTTCCAACTAGAAACAAGAAATAAAACTGTGTTGTGGGTATAAAGAGGATAACTTTGCATGATATCGGAGAGCTAAAATATGAAAGTAGGTGCTGTTATCATAAAGTTAGAATATATTACTAAATATTATAAATAGTGAGTGTGGAATAATGGTGGATCGGTGTGCGGAATTGTCCTAGGCAACTGTTAACAAGATCGATAGTCGTCATTGCAATTTCATATGAGGGAGAGGCATAAGCTAACATACTTTCTCTACTTGGATCATATGCACTTATGATTGGAACTCCAGCAAGCATCCACAACTACTAAAGATCATTAAGGTAAAACCCAACCATAGCATTAAAGCATCAAATCCCCTTTATCCCATACGCAACAACCCCCTTACTCGGGTTTGTGTTTCAGTCACTCACGCAACCCACTATAAGCGAATCATGAACGTATTGCAACACCCTACAGCGGGAATCCCTCACGCTTGCGCGACACGGAGGGCACTATAGGACAGCACCAAAATAAAACATACAACTCGTACCAATCTAGACCATCAATCAACCCAAGGAAAAAAGATATCTACTCAAAACATCATAGGATGGCAACACATCATTGGATCATAATATGTGGCATAAAGCACCATGTTCAAGTAGGGGTTACAGCGGGGTGCGGGAGAGTGGACCGCGTAAAAGAGATGATGATGGTGATGATGATGGTGATGTTGATGAAGACGATCACCGCGGCAATGATTCCCCTCCCAATGGCACTTCGGTGCCACCAAGAGAGAGGAGGAGAGGTTCTCCCCCTTGTGCTTCCTCCTCCATGGCTTTCCCCCTCTGGTCCTTGGCCTTCATGGCGATGAGGGCCCCTCCGAGATCCTCCTCCATGGCCTCCGGTGATGATGGCCCCCTCCGGCAGGGTGTCGGAGAGGGCCTAGATTGATTTCTTGGGGCTACAGAGGCTTGCGGTGGCGGAACTTCCGATCTAGGTTATTTGCCGAAGGTTTCTGTATTTATAGGAATTTTTGGCATAGGTTTCATGTTAGGGGGGGTCTCCGGGCTGTCCACGAGATAGGGGGGCGCACCCTAGGGGGGTGGGCATGCCCCCCACCCTCGTGGGCAGCCCAGGACTCTTCTGGCCCAACTCCGATGCTCCGTGGTCTTCTTTTAGTCCGTAAAAAATCATCAAAAATTGGCACGTCAATTGGACTCTATTTGGTATTCTTTTTCTGTAGAACTCAAAAACAAGGAGAAAACAAAAACTGGCATTGGGCTCGAGGTTAATAGGTTAGTCCCAAAAATCATATAAAATGGCATATAAATGCATATAAAACATCATAGATGGATAATATAATAGATGAATACTTCATAAATTATAGATACATTGGAGACGTATCAGGGATCAGGGGACCAGGCAGAAATATTTCCTCCATAAATCGAAATGGGCCTCGCAGCCTAGGAACAGTTCGCAAAGAGCAACAAAGCCCGCGATGTGTAGAATGGAGCCCGGCGTGAGGTTGTGTAGTTGGAGACTGCAGTACTCCAAAAGACCTCTGAGGAAAGGGTGGATTGGAAATCCCACGCCCCTCAGCAAAAAGGAAACGAAGCACACCCTCTCCCCTTGATTGGGATTGGGGAATTTCTCCGCAAGGGCTTCGCCATTGTAGGTGGTTAATCCCGCCCGAACAGGGACCAAACCCGATGGAGTGAGGTATCCCTGCGCCTGCAGGTTGGTCAATTGAGCATGGGACACCGTGCAGCTCTCCCAGTCGCTTTCTGGAGGGCCTTGGGGACGCGAGGAAGAGCAAGGAGCATTGTCCATCTTTGGTTGGTTTCTTGTGGCAAGCCCTAAGAATTTCCCTTTGGTGAGGAATGGAATCTGAGATTCGATCACTCTTTTATAAGCGCCTTATCTACATGGTCAAGGGGTTATTTGTAAAAATACTTGACCCTTCGTATTCGTCTGACACGTAGAAGCTAAGGCGATGGCGGCACAGAAGCTGAAGAGTACAATATTTAATGCAAAAGCCGAACTATATGAAGCACAATGGGGAACTCACCTTGCAAAGCCGAAGACATGAAGCTAGATACATCATCGTCATTGAAGGCAAGTTCGGGCTACTGAGGGAGTCCTGGATTATGGGGTCCTCGGAGAGCAGGCCTATGTGACATGGGCCGGACTAATGGGCCATGAAGATACATAACTGAAGGCCTTCTCCCGTGTCCGGATGGGACTCTCCTTTGCATGGGCAGCAAGCTTGGCGTCCGGATGTGTAGTTTCCTTCCTCTGTAAACCGACTTGGTACACCCCTAGTCCCCTCCGGTGCCTATATAAACCGGAGGGTTTAGTCCATAGAGGCGATCACAATCATACAGGCTAGACATCTAGGGTTTAGCCATTACGATCTCGAGGTAGATCAACTCTTGTAACCCCTATACTCATCAAAGTCAATCAAGCAAGAAGTAGGGTATTACCTCCATTAAGAGGGCCCGAACCTGGGTAAACATCGTGTCCCCTGTCTCGATCCTTAGACGCACAGTTCGGGACCCCTACCCGAGATCTGCCGGTTTTGACACCGACAGCGAGCACACCAATCGCCCACGACAAATCGATTTGATGCTTTTTGGACTGATCTTTTTCCTCATGGAATGCTCCCTCGTTTCAGCCGACAGGTACACTGAGTGGGCTGTTTGTCCCAATTAAGCATGTTAGTCCGAAAAAGATACGGGAGTAGCTGCCCTCAAGAAGCTGCGGGGACGAGAGCGTTCAAAAAAAATCTACTATCCATCCAACGGCCAGGGACAGCCATAACATGAAATTGGACGGCTCCGAAGGCTGATAGCGTGAGGGAGCTTCTAGGATGCCCAGTTATAATGTCTTAAAATGACCCATGGAGGATAGATGCCATCTGCATGATTACTACCCGTCGTGTACTCATGGCCATTGTCATCATAGTGGCAAGGAGGAGCATCTTTGAGAACAAGCCTGGCGAACAATGTGTGACCTCAACAGCATATTTAGGTCATTTTGAGAGCCAGACAATCCAAACAATAAATGCCAAACGTATATATCCTCCGATTCAATAGCCTCAAGATGATTGGTGTATCTTTGCCATAGCCATTGTAGTGAATTTTCCATCTCGCGGGACAATTCTTTCATGTCCAGTGCATGCAGTCAATTGATCCAGGCATCCCATGCCATCCTTATTCTTCACTCAATCCCAATACCCCTCAGTGTTTTCATCAGTGGGTGCCTTCAAGTACTCCGGCCCAAAGATCTCAATCTCGAATTTTGTGTACCTCAAATGACCTCCAAGATTGTATCTTCTCCAACGCGGACATAGTCGTCAATGGCGTCGACCGAACAACGATAGGCGAGCGCTACAACAGCCATGATACACATCATCAAAGGCCTTGCACTTATCTCTTCGGATGCACTATCATGTTCTTTTTTTGGAAAAGGAGGTTAAACCCCCGGCCTTAGCATCAATTGATGGATGCATCCATATTTATTAATTATTCCACAAAGGTCTGACAAGAACATACATCAATCCACCCGAAGCCACCACTCACACCTACAAACTCGATACTGTGGAGTGCTCTCACTCCCCATATCTAAAATGGGCGTCGTCACCGATCCATCCACATAACGTATCGGGACCAACAGCTGGTGCAACGTACCTAAAGCGCACACCACATGCACACATTTTAGAAGCCGCCATCATCATCAGACCACGTACCCATCTTCAGGAGAGAGATCCGCATCATCTCCCTGACAGGACGAACATCCATCGACGCCACCATGGTGCCCAACGGTGCCACCGCCCTACGCTCGTCTGCCCAGATGCGAAGAATCAGGAAGATCTGTCGTGCGTGGTTGTCGTGGTTCTAAACCTAACAATAGAATAAGGGTATGAACAGGGTGTATCTATGATGCGCAGATGGATTACGACACTAATCTTGTCTCCTCACAGGAGTTGCTCTTGCGTATAGGATTTGGAATAGAAGGAATGTAAATCCTCCTGAGTTTCAACCAATAATCATGCTTCTCCATAACTTTTGCACTGGTGAGAATGAGACTTGCGTGCACCCGAAATCATCGGCAAAAATACTTCTCCAGATAGGTTGGATTGGGGTTGAAGTACTCTCTCATATTCTTGGCATGGCCCTCTACTGTGTCTCGATTGATGTGTATATGGACGAATTGAGAGCCTCTTCCCAGCCGTCAAAAATCCTCGTTGATGATCATGCCAATGGTCATTTCAAAGTCACCATCATCTTCCTCCTCCTCCAACGAAGACGAGTCTTCAAAAATCATCTCCCTCAACCTCTTCATCTACAGCGTGCGCCAATGACATAGTTCAATTCGATTGTCAAAAAAATGAGTTGCAAAAACACGAAAAAACTCACCAAGGCAAACCATCGAACACTTGAAGGATGATAGAGGTGTCACGGCCTGCTGGCAATGTTGAGCCGATGCCGAAGCTATTAGTGGTCGGCAGGGCTTCGAGATGGCCGAAAGATAACGGAGAGGCTAGGAGGAGAAGATCCGGTTCATCCTTCCAACAATGGGAAAGATGTGTCGGTGGCGGCGAGGATAGAGCTCGATACCGGCGATGGCTACGACTATATCGGAGTGTGGCAGGAGGGCAGTGGAGGCAACGGGGTGCCGGAAGAGGCGTTGGGTGGTCGCCGAAAGCTATGCTAGAGATGACGTGGCGCGGGGTGGCAACATTGCGGGCACGGGGGAGAGGCCAAAACCTTTACTCCACGAATGGGCGGCTGAGTATATTTGAGAGTCGGGCGTCTCCGGAGTGAAAATTGTCCTCTTCTAATGGCGATAGGGGTCTAGTTTGGCGCCTGTAGAGGACGAAAACAATATCTATCCTCCTCTAGCACGTTTTAGAGGATCAGTTAGATATGCTCTTAGGTGTTTGTTCATTCTATCCAAAGAAAACATGTATACTTTGTTCAGTCTGTTCAAAGTTGAGATGTATATTTATCTTAAATGTGATTGGCAATATTATTCTCTACATATTTTCAGTTAGAAAAAAATGAAGCCATCAGATGCATATACATGTAGTAGTTCTTGATTCGGTCGATCAGCTGTTTTTCATCCATGGTAAACATGCTTTTGTCAATATTATCTCCAAGGACCGACATTCATTTATGTTTCATTGATCTCACTCAGGACAATGTTGGCTACAAGATGGTTATCTATATATACTAAAATCCAGATTTTATGTTTCATCGATCCATTAATTTATCTTCTTTGTTCTCATTTTTTCGAAAAGGGATGTTTTATTACTTAAAAGAAGTATTGCACCCGGTCTCTGCATAATTAAGATACACACAACCAAATCTTCTTTGTTCTCATGGTGCCGCCACTAAATTAATATTGATTTGTTGATATTTCTTTGCTCAGGGTCCTATGGCATTTTAACTGAAGTGGAAGCAGTGCCTGTTCATCACAGGGTCATGCCACTTGTCTTCAGACCAAAATGTCATACCCAGACTAAGAGAAGAAAACATATAAAGACCATGGAGAAAGTTAGGATGAAATGAGCGAAAATAAGGACCGGAGTGGGAGGAATATGGTGGGCTTGGCTGTAAATTTGTATGTGATGTCTATAGTATTCGATAGCAGAACAATATCAATCGTTCAACCGTCAATGAATGAAGAGTTAAAAGCACCGGGATCCTAGAACTTGCTCAGAATATGATGGTTTGGTCCCAGAACTTGCAAAATGGACCTACCCAGTCCCACAACTTGCACCAAATGTGCAACTTTGGCCCTGGGCCAATCACAGAGCGACAAGTGGACTCGTCGGGCCCGATCCGGTCAGCATGCACATTTTTGTAAAACCCCTACCTTCCGTTGTAATCAACCCGCAGGACAGCCTTGAGAGTGATAGAGGAGCACCTGAATTAATTTTGTCGGGGAACTCCTATAGCTTGTCAATTCGTTCCCTTTCTCCATTCTTCTTGCTATCAGCGGACCCGCGGCCGTTGCCGATGCCAGCAACCATGGCTGCATCGCCGGAGCTCTTCGGCGGTCCGCAACCGCCTCCCTTCGCTCACCTAGTCCGGCCGCCGGCTGTGTTCCCTCCAGACTATGGTAAGTTGACCTCTGCTCTGATCTGCCCTGCTCCTCGCCCCCATGTTCCTCTACTGATATGCGTCAGGCTTAGTACAGCCAAAGTACGATGGGTCCGTTTGATTTCGAAGCATATTTGTGGTTATTTAGTGTTGAGATGATGTTATGTTGCATTCTTAGCAGTAAAGCTAGGGTTTTGGGTTATGAATTTAGTCTAGGGTTTTGGCAACGAGGTATGGGTTTTGGGCATGAAGGTAGTGTTGTTGTGTGCAAGCACCCTATTTGGAAAATCGCTCCAATTCGTGTGTACTTGGTCGTAGGGTTTTGTCATAGATTTATTTGCAGGCATTGTAGTGTAGTGCAAGATTTCTGAACTTTTTAGTCCATTTTTTATGATGGTGTGTTGTATTCCTACAGCACTGAACTTTGAGTTAAGTTCTTGATAAATAAGGTGGCCCAAAGCACTGAAATTTGTGTAGTTTAACTGATTTTGTGCAAATAAGAGTTCAGTGTTACAAATTCATTGTTATATGCACTACTGAATTTGACACTGAATTGATACACTTTTTGGATGCAGTTTGTGACTCAGCAATGGGACAGAGTGTTCAGACTCCTTTCTTTACACTGGAACTGGAGCATGGTGGAATTTTCTGTGGACCCAGCAGTAACCTAGAGTACTATGACCCTTATTTGGAGGTGCTTGACTATATTGATGCTTGCACATTTTCCTATGCAGTCTTAGAAGAGCACCTAAAATGGTTGGGATATCCTGTCAATGAGCACATAATTTACTGGTACTTACCTAAGGAAACAATTTTAGATGGCTTGGTGAGAATAATAAGTGATGAGGATTTGCAGCATTTGATCACAGCTAGTGCTCGGCACAAAGTTCTTGCAACTATGGTTAACCATGCAGACTTCATCAGGAATTTCAGAGAAGATTTGATATTGAAGATGCCAACAGTTGATATTGCTGTTAGAATGGGCAACTTAATTGTTGGTGCAACTAGTGCAGCATCTACTCACATCATCATTTCTGTGAATGCTGATGATGCAATTTCAGAGGTTGCAGCTGATGGAGAAATAGTAGAGACTTTGCCGACAGATGGTGCAGAGCCAAATTTGCTAAATGATGGTGCTGACCCAAGTTTGCTGACAGATGGTGCAGAGCCAAACATGCTTACTGATGGTGCTCAATAACACTTGTTGGTTGCTGGTGCAGGGCCAAATTTGCAAACTGAAAATGTTGTGGTCTCTGATTCAGACTTCAGTTATAGTTATTATGACATAGATGATGGAGATGATGATCTTTATGAAGACAACATTGACTTTGATGTTGATGAAGAGGCTGAGCAAGAGGAGGTAGAGGTTGAGCTTGACTATGTACTTTAAGATGAAGATCTGAGCCTCTCCACTGAAGCACAAGATCAACTGAAGTACAAATTCAAAGCTTTCAATTCCAAGGTGGACATGAAATCCCCTATATTTAAATAGGTATGGTATTTGCTGATGTGGTTGAGTTGAGGAAAGCTCTTAAGGCATATTCAATAACGAACAGAGTGCAGATCAAGAAGGTGAAGAATGACAAGATCAGATTAGAGGCAGTTTGTCAGGATGGTTGCCCATGGGTGCTTAAGGCTGGAAATGACAACAGAACTAGAGGTTTTGTCATCAAGGCCTACAATGCATTGCATAAGTGTCAGAAGAAGTGGAAGCTAAAGGATGTGACAGCAAAATTCCTGTGCAATTTTTTCATTGATGAGTTCAGAGATGACTAGAAGATATCAATTGGAACATTTTCAAGGAAAATAACAAAGGAATTCAATGTTAGTCCTAATAGATGGAAGCTTTCTAGGGCTAGAAAGCAAGCACTTAAGGAGATACATGGTGATGAGGAAGAGCAATTCAGCAGGCTATGGGATTATGGACATGAGCTAAGGAGCAAAAACCCTGGGTCTACATTTCTGCTAACAACTACACTTATCAAAGATACAAAATTTTCAATGGGCAGAAAATGTTTGAAAACATTATATTGGTCATGTGATGCATGTATGAAAGGATGGCTAAAGGGCTTCAGGCCTATTCTCTTCATCGATGGTTGTCATATGAAAACAAGGTTTAAAGGAGTGCTCCTTAGTGCTGTTGGAATTTATTCTAATGACTACATTTTCCCCATTGCAATGGGCTGGGTGAAAGTAGAATGCAAAGGTTCATGGGAGTGGTTTCTGACCACTCTAAAAGATGATCTGAACATTACAAACACAACTCCTTTCACAATTATGAGTGACAAGCAGAAAGGGTTAATAAATGTTGTGCACAAGGTTTGGCCAGATGCAGAACAAAGGTTTTGTGTGAGGCATATTTACCAAAATTTTAATGAGAAGCACAACTGAGAGGTACTCAAGCAAGATCTGTGGGCCATTGCAAGATTACCAAACAAGGTGAGGTGGAGAGAGAATTGTCAAAAAATGGATGATCACTGCCCAGCTGCCTTCCTTTGGACTGAGAGACTTGAGCCAAACACATGGTGCAAGGCATTTTTCAGGGAATTTCCCAAATGTGACATCCTACTTAACAATAACTCCGAAGTGTTTAACAACTACATTCTTGATGGCAGAGAGATGGCAGTGCTTAGTATGCTTGAATATATCTTCTACAAGATCATGCACAGGCTAGTGAGTAAATAAAGGAAAGCTATAGAAAAGTGGGTAGGGCAGAGAATATGCCCAAAGATCAAGAAGAAATTGGATAAGAACACATAGTTTGCTGCTAATTGCCATGTATCTGAAGCTGGCGAACAAATATTCAGAGTATAGTCTGGTAACAATAGTTACACAGTGGATCTTGCTTTGCACACATGTGATTGCAGACGATGGTAGTTGTCTAGAGTACCATGTGGTCATTATATAGCATGTTGCAGGAAGGAGCGGATTGACCCAGAGACAATGGTTCATGACTGCTATACAGTTCAGACATGTCTCAAGGCATATGTATACACTCCTTTTCCTCTTGCGGACCCAAAGCATTGGGAGATACAGAATGGGTACAAGGTGCATCCACCAGTGTTTACTAAACAGTTGGGAAGGCCTAAGAAAAACATGAATAAGGCACCAGAGGAGAAGATCAAGAATGGTGTTAGGGTTTTAAACAGAAAAGGTGTTACAATGAACTGCTCAGTCTGTGCCAGAGTTGATCACAACAGAAAGGGACACTACAAATGGCAGGAAACTCTCATTCAAGATGGGATAGAGGTGGTTGATGAAAGCTATGATGGCCCTACCTTACTTCAGGTATATGCACTACTGAATTAACTGCATTTGTACTGTACTTAATTTATTGTAGATCTTAACTACATAGCAAGCTCTTAACTACATAGAACTGAATGTGCTTAAATGAATATGTGCAGAACATTTTCCCAAACAATGTAGACCCTCTGTTGGATCCAATTGATTCACCAACAAGTATGGTGTTCACCCTGGCTCAAAGAGATGTTGCTACAGGAGCTCCTCAAAGGGTATATGGCCCACTATCACAACAGTTTGCCTTTGTTGATGCTGCTGGTGCTGCAATACCTTAGCCAATGCTCACCACAGAGATGATCATTGGTAGGCAAACAAGGGCACCAGTTGCTGCTACAGGAAGAGCAAGTAAAAGACAAAGAAAAGGTGCACCTCCAGCTGCAGGCACAGGAACAGGTGCAGCTCCAAATGCAGGCAGAGGAAGAGGTGTAGCTCCAGCTGCAGGCAGAGGAAGAGGTGCATCTCCAACTGCTGGGAGAGGAGGTATTCCAGGTGAGAGGGCATATTGGCTGCTGTTTGGAGATGACATGATTAGCTAAATACCTGATCTCAATGCTCCTCCTGAAGATGTCAATGCACCTGCTCCCTGATTATCCGGCTGTTGCTAGTGACATTTTTTTGTAAAGGCCTAGAGTGATGTAACCTAATGACTGGCCTATTAAGGATGCCAAACAATGGCATTAAGTTGCAAGCATTGCCTATTTTCGGTGGCAAAACAGTGGCATTCATTGCCCTTTTTGTAACTTAAGTGCATATTGGCCTGCTGAACTTAAGTGCACAATGAGCTAGTTAACTGAATTTTCACAATGAGATAGTTAACTGAATTTTATTGGCTGTTGTTCTAGTTAACTGAATGTGCACAATGAGCTAGTTAACTGACTATGCACAATGAGCTAGTTCAAAAAAATTAGAAAACCAAAAATATGGCCTAGGGCTCAAACCCAGGACCCGGGGTTTATAATGCTACGTGCAATGCTAATGGGATAGAGGTGGTGATTTGTTCTAATTTCACCTTATTATCTATATATTGTTAGTTAGTGGGTCATGCAGCTTATCGTGCATTACGGCCGTTGTGTGACGATCGTGAGTAGCATAGCATTGTCGTTTCAGTTTCCTCTGCTTTAAGACGTGTCAACCTGTCGTTCTCCATCTCCACTCACCGCTCGCACACCCCACTCCTCCCCCACTCTCCTCTGCCAACCACCCAAGAAACCCATCTCGACGACCACGCCACCGCTGCCGCCATGGACCAGAGTCTCGGATGGCAGAAAGCCGTCGAAGAGCTGGCCGGCGACAACCAAGAGATTCGCGCACAATATAGGGAGATCGCGCAGTGGTCCCAAGTGTTCAGATGATGAGGATCCACGTGCGCGGTCTCGTCAAGGTGATGACGGATGCCAAAAAGCTCCGTGCCTTCCCCAGCGGCTTCAACATTCCTCGGGCGACCATCCTCCTCTGGGCAATGCACGAGGTTCAGCGCTCCCCCGACCCCATGCAACGCGCCCGCTGGTGGATGTACCGCTTATCCACCACGGCACCGGCCCAGCCCGATGCAGAGCACGTCGTGTCCAGGACCGAGCACGTCACCAATGTCGTGCTTGCCCTCCCAGCGCCCGTCAACGCCACCTACTAGGACCGCCAAGGTCCATCTGTCCTTCTTAGGCCAGACGATGACTCCGACGATGAGTCATCTGACGAGGAGGTTGAGGAGGTCGTCGAGCTGTCAGACGATGAGCCAGAGGTGAAGATTGTTGCACCGGTCGTTGCCACCGTGGAGGGTGGCCGGAACCTTCCCATTGAGGTGGACGACCTGCCAGATCTTCCTGAATCTATCATCATCAAGCAGGAGGTTGAGGAGAAGGGTGTGGCACCTGCAGTACAGGAGGTGAAGAAGAAGAAGAGAGCAGCCGTGAAGAGGGCAGTTGTGGAGGTGCACCGCTCCGAGCGCCTGAAGCTGCTCAAGGAGTGAAGGAGGAGGATGCTGAAGAATGGTGTGTCTGCAGATGGTGTTGCTTAGGTATGCTGTTATATCACAACATATAAGTTAGTAAGATGGTGTTGTTAGCTAGGTATGTTGTTATATCATCACAGCATATAAGTTAGAACTATTTTGGACATGTTATGGTTAGGTGTGCTACTATATACAACACATAAGTTATCTGTAATTATGTGGTTTGGAAAGTGGACTATGTATGATGTTGGTCTGCAACTGGAGTGCTTTGCTTAAAATGTGGTGTGATGCACTGCTTTGCTTAAAATGTTGCATTGTATTGCTTTATTTGTTTCTATCTACATGTGTATAGCTTGATAGACCATATGGATCACTTACTATAAATAACATTCTGTAGGTACATATGGTACATTGTGCAAAAATTCAGTTATCAAACAAAAATTCAGTTATTAAACCAACTTAGTTAGCTGAGACAATTTCAGTAGTCTCTAAACATGTTCAGTTAACTGTATTTCTATTAATTTAAGTAAACACAAATTCAGTTAAAATTTAGTACAATTTTCAGTTAACTAAATACAATTGTTGGATTAAGTAAGCAATGTGGGCCTAATAATGGGCTGGTTTATTACCTTTCTCCCTAATATTTGTCTCTAATATTGGGCCTACCTACCACAATTAATCTTCTACCTACCTACTAGCTAGCATTTCTACTATATAAAGCACCCCCCATTGGCAGAAACAACAGTCATACCCAAACCCCTCCCTTGTCCTCCCCCCAGCCGCCAAAGAAACCCCTAGGCGACATGGATCCTGGAGAGGTCGTAGATGAAGAAGAACAGGTGCCCAGGGGAGCCAGGCGCAGAGAGGCAAGAAGGTGGGAGAGAAGGCAACTGGCAGAGAGGATCCTTGCAGCACGCAACCGCAAGGACATGGAGCAGTTCCTGGAGGCATTCCCCCTTGGCTCGAACCCGGCTGATGATGATATCATCTAATGGGAATTGAGGATGGCAAATTTCCATCCTTTTCAGGTCACTAGGCAGAGGTGGACTAGGATACTCTACCCATGAATGAGCTGTTAAGTTTCTGTGCTCCTAGATCTACCTTTCTATCTATGTATGAAATCTGTCGATGAATGCAATGTAATGAAATCCTAGATCTACCTTTATGTGCTCCATGATGCAGTGTATGCAATGTATGAATGGAATTCTATCTGTGTATGAGTGAATGTATGGGTGAATGTTTTATCTGAACATAATTTCGTTGAACTGAACACTAATTGAGTTAACTAAACAAAAAATAGTTAACTAAACCATAGTTCAGTAAACTAAACCAAATTCTAGTTAACTGGAAAAAGCAAATAAGTTAACTGGCACAACAAATTAGTAAACTGAATCCAAATTCAGTTAACCAAATCAAAACTCACTTAACTGAATCCAGATTCAGAAAACTAAATAATAGTTCAGTTAACTAGAAAAGAAAATCAGTTAACTGGCACAACAAATCAGTTAACTGAATCCAAATTCAGTTAACTAAATCAAAGCTCACTTAACTAGCACAACAAAGATAACTCAAATTCAGATAGTACAGTGCATATTAGGTCATTGCATCAAATAGTACAGTGCATCAAAGACAACTCAAATTTAGGCAGCAATTCACTTAATTAAACAAGCCCACTGATCCTCATTAACTAAATTAAATAAGTGCACTGATAAAGTTCCATTAGAGCACCAATGGATCACTCAAATTCATCTAGCATCTTCCTAACCTTCCTTATCTTGCACTTGGTGTCTTCCTTATGCTTGAATAGGTCACCAATCATATACTCTAGCTTCTTTATCTCTTTCTTCAACTGATCCCTTTCTTCCTTCAATTTGTCCCTCTCTTCCATCATTTTGTCCCACTCTTTTGCTTCATCTCATCCCTCTCTTTCTCTGCCTTAGCCCTGACCACCTGATGAATGTTGGTCACTGATTTGTTAGCCATTCTCTTCTTCTCAAGTTCTATATTTAGGTCAGACAGAGCTAGCCTTGTGTTGCCCAATTCAGTAATTGCCTGCTCTTTGTCAGCCACCATTTTAGCAAAATCTAGCTTAAAAAACCTCAGCTCTTTTTCCATCTGTTGCTTCTATTTCACAACCCTAAAATTTTCTTCAGCCTGAACAACAGCTTCCCTGAGCCTGAATTTGACCTCCTCTTTATACCTGTCCCAGACCCTAGCTAGACTAGTCCTAAATTGTGGAGGCCACTCTGGGTCAACGCAATGTACATAGGGGCATTTAGACCCATCCTAAAATTGAAGAGGAAAAAAATTAGAGTGAAATGCATAATGCAGTTAACTGCACAAAATTCAGTAACACTGAATCAAAATTTAGTTAACTGCACAAAATTCAGTAACACTGAATCAAAATTCAGTTTGGCACCAGATTCAGGTTACTGTTTTCACAGTAACCTTTGAGCATTCATGAGTTACTTAAACACTACATATTTGGACATCTAGTAACCTTTTGTGCACAAAATAAGATAATTTTCTTCTTACAGCAATATGGCATAGAACAAAACTATAAATGGTTGAACTGAGCAAGTTCAATCACATATGTACTTAAATGGATAAAGCATGTACAACTATGAACATCTACTAAAGCAGTACCGTCTACATCTACAACTAAGAACATCTACTAACCTTTTGTGCACAACCCAGGAATCTTCTTCCACTGTCAACAGACTCAAAGGCAACCAACTTCTCACACACTGCCTGGTGCTCACATCTAAAAGGTAGATCTGCAGCAAGGCCTCTCCAATCAAAGCTCTCAATGGTGCGAGGAGCCTAAAACCAAATCGAGTCAGAAATCCAAAATTTTCCCCTAACCCTAAATGCCAAGTGCTGGTGGAGAGGATCTCACCGGACTGCTTACAGAGTCGCCACCCGACGAGGAGCTGGATCTGGAATCACTCCATGAAACCATGGCCGCTTGCTTGCTTGGCGACGGCGGCTTGCTGGACAGCGGCGACGAGGTGCGGGTTTGAATAGAGAGCAAGAACAGAGAGTGAGTGCGGGTTTGTCTGGAATGGGAGGGCAGGACCGTGGTCTCCTAAAAAATTAAGTCAGGTGTTTTCATGACTGCGGGTTGATTACAACGAAAGGCAGTTTTTTTTTCAAAAACACGCGCTGACCAGCTTGGGCCCGACGTGTCCACTTGTCGCTCTGTGATTGGTCCAGGACCAAAGTTGCATATTTGATGCAAGTTGTGGGACTGGGTAGGATCATTTTGCAAGTTCTAGGACCAAACCATCATATTCTCAGCAAGTTGTAGGACTCTCAGTGCTCTTAACTCATGAATGAAGGACTGCACTAGTCAACCACCGTTCACTGGCAGATGGCATTTGCGAACAGCGCGTCTGACAGTTTTCGTGTTTTGCAGACGACATTTTTGCCAGAAAGCATGCCATGTCGTTTATTTTAGTGCATTTCTTATCCAAAAACGGCCACCATCAGACATTGATCCTGGGCCAGCGGCTCCTACATGCCATTGCCTTGTCCGACTCCTCCCTGGCCAACGGAAGCTGTGCGCCAGGGGATCCGGCCTGCCGGGGCGTGGTGCAGCCATGCGGTGGTCTACTACGTCACCACATGATGTGTGGCTATGGTCCATGTCGGACCAGATCGGATCTGGGCAGTGGCGGCCGTCTCCTTCGCGTTCGAGATGGGGCGGCAGTTGCACGAGGCTTGCTACACCGGTTGGGTAGCAGGTGATCTGGCCTGAATGATGCCTAGTTCTACTGTGGCCATTGCCTTGGATGGTTGTGGTTGTAGTTTGGCACGATGGTGGCAAACACAAGGTGTACAAGAGTGGTGGATCGGCGCAAGTGAGGCACATAGATGCTCGATTTGCATAGGATGGCAGTGGACATGAGATGTGTGGCATCGTCGCACGTGGAGACAAACCGTGGATGATCGGACCTGAGAGGTTTCTCTGCAAGTTCTATCCACCTATATGCTTGGCTTCGTGTCCTCATTTGTTGCTGGCTTGACTTCCATGAAGACATGTTTGTCAGTTGGCCTATGTGGGCTCTTGACGGCACCGACGGATTTTTGTCCGTAAATTGTGTCCAACCACTGTTGAAGACTTGGGCTGCCGGATGGCCTCTCATGGGTTCTTGGTGGCGTCAGTTACCTTGTTGATGTTGGTGGTTGTGCTCCGGTCTGCTTTCTGTATATGTGTTATGCCCGGTTGCGTTTCTCCACGTCAGGGTTGTGAGCATATATGGCTGTTGAGGAGTGACAATCTGACTTGCAGCAGTAACTTCTTCATGGAAAGGGCGGCGACAGTACATTGTGACATTGGTTTGGTGGTGCTCTTAAGCACTGGGATTCGAGTTCCGGAGTGAAAACTCTTAGGTTTGACCTAGACTGGGATTCGAGTTCCGGAGTGAAAACTCTTAGGTTTGACCTGGACTGGCTGTACCTAGCAATGGTGGTGTTCTTACAGCATTCCCTTGTTGAAGGCATTGTTTGGAGCTTGCTCGAACTTCCTCTTCAGGGTGAAAACCCAAGATTTAACCCTTCGTGGGTGGATCTGGCAATGGCGGCGCTCGTGTGCCGTTCCCTTCTTGAAGGCGTCGTTGTTGAAGCACTTTCCCAATGTCCGGGTGTTGCCATTGATGGTGGTTGATGTTTTTGTTTATTGCTGCATGTTATAGCTCCCTACAGGATTTTAGAGTTCACATTTTTTTCCTTTTTGTGTGTGTGTGCTGTGTGCATCCTAGTTATGCAGAGACCGGATGTGAGTTCATGATGATTTGTATTCTCTTGATGCAACATTATGAGTTAATAAAATACATTCTTTATTGAAAAAACGACATTGATCCTGGGGCTATGAGTGGGTTCGCTACGGATTTCCTCATGGGGAATGGTCGCCAGATAACATTCCCGTGAATTAATCCCCAAGAATGCAATCAATATTCAATTATAGTCAAACAATCCTACAGAAATGATGATACACACCACACGAACAATACGAATATTTGCAAAAATGAAACCAACATCAAACCGGGACACCGAGGGATCTCCAAACAAGATGACTCCAGCCAGACCGCCAGAGTCAGAGACCCAAGAAACTTCATCAGTACTTAACGCTACAGCGGTCGCCGGAGGCCAGAGCGCCGCCGAAACGGAGGCCACCCTCCGGCTTGACCGGAACCGTGAGCCAGCACCAAATCCTCGGCTTCTGGCGGATCTTGATGCTGGCGAACCTGTAGCGCACCCGCGCATCCACGTCCACCTCAAAGCTGACGGACCCCACGCCCGCCTCCCTCGCCAGCTCCCTGGCGACGTCGTCGGGGACGCCGACGCCGCTGCTCCCGTCGAACTCCAGCCTGACCGTGTCGGCGCTCTTCCTGCGCTGCAGGAACTCCGCCGGCGACGAGGCGACGCGGGCAGCGGGGCCGCCGAGGGAGGCCCCGCCGCTGGCGCGGAGCTCGGCGTCGAGGGCGTCGTAGTAGATGGGGACGCGGAGGCTGGGGTTGTAGAGCTCGAGCCCGACGGTGAGGCGGTAGGAGACGGTGGCGTTGTCGGGGGCCACGGTGAGGTTGGTGAGCGTGGCGGAGCTGACCGTCGCGCGGATGTGGTGCGGCTGGAAGATGGCCCAGTAGATGAGGATGACGAAGCCGGCAGCGACGAGGAAGGTGAACAGGCTGCCGCAGCAGGATTTCTCGCGGTCGGTTCCGTTGGACGACATGGCGGGCGGGCGCTGGCGGAGGAAGAGGTCGTTGGTGGGTCAACGGGGAGCCGGGGAGGGGAGGAGAAGAGCAGAGGCGCGCGGGTGGGTGCGTGTGCGAGGCTGCGAGCTGTGGCGAGCCTCGAGGCCTCTTTGTCCTCTGGGCCGTGTGTTGTCGGAAGCATCAGAGAACAAACATAAACCGCGTAGACACGCCAGTGAACTGTGACGTATAGTTTTTTCCGAGAAGACTTGGCGACTGGCCTGGGTGTTCCAAGTCGTCGTCTATGCCTTGAGCGTTGTTCACGACGCGCCGGGCGATGTCTCATGACGATGTACCACCAGGAATGTTCCAGTGAAGTGCGATGCAAGGACCGTTAAGTCTGTGAGGGCACCTCCAACGCGGATTACCAGATGGACGACAACAAATATATGCGCCCATGGACAGTGGGCTAGGCGTCAGCCATCCGATAATGGGCACCAAATGTCCGACCAATTTAAAATGAAGCAGGCATAAAAAGAATGGGATTTAACAAAGTTTGATAATATTTACAACCAGGCGGACGGAATTTAATTAGTTGAAACTAAATTTAACCTTGTAACTAAACTACACAAGATATTTGTGGTGACCTTCATGAACAGAGCCAGAATTTGGACATAGGGAGGAGGGCGGGGGGAGGGAGGGCCGAAAGAGATAACTGCCGCACATAATATGTATAACAAATCTCACATAAAATCGCCATGCAGCAGTTGCACAAATAATAATTTATTGTAACAAGAGAGATATGTTTTGCGAGAATCAACGGGTGTGATAATTGATGTGTCCACCATGGACAACAGAGCGAGGAGTTGCGGTCTTCTTTTGGGCCATGTTTGGCTCGCAAGATCTTCATAGTGGTGGTGAGGTTGGTCGGTGTGGCGGCGTCCACCCAACTCATGCCTTTTTTCCTCTGGGGCCGCCTCCGTCTTTGGTTTATGGCTGCCTCCTCATTTGGTGGTTGCGCGACGTCCTTCGGGGCCAGGTTGTTTCGACCACTCTCTCCTATGACGACATAGCCGAATGGATTACTAATTGCAGCGCATAAAACCCGTTGCATTAACATAATCAGGCACGAATATCCCCTCTTTGTTAGGGTTTATGTTCTTTGATTATTTTAGTGCTCACGTGCCCACAATTTTTATAGTTAGAGTCAAACCAACATATTCTCTTTTATTGGCACATGCACATTTTTTTCCGATTATAGCCAATAAGCATATTCTCTTTTATTGGCACGTGCAAGCTACCACCGGCAATAATTTCTGGAGTCCCTCGTTCTTCTTATCATTCTTGAGGCAACTTCCTTATTTCCAAACGACTTAGAGACATTTGAGAAATGGTGTAATTTAGTATAAAGCTTCAAGGGGAACTGTTCCTATCATAATTGCAAGCTAGCCGAGTTGGTTTTGTTCATCAACACGGTATGGAAGATCTATAGTTTAATCCCCTCAGAGCATCTCCAACAGGCGCAGGATTTTAGCGCCGCGCCGGAAAAATCGCCTTTTTTGGGCGCGTAGCCATTCAGGGCGCTCCAGCGGACGCGCAAAAAACATGTGCGCGGCATAGTTGGTTCAACGCGCGGAGCAAAACGGCATCGCGCGCCGTTTATTTCGTGTGCCCGCGGGACACTCAAGCGTCTGTGACCCACTTCCACCACCCTCTCCGGCCGTCCCGCCTTCGCCCCGCCCGCTTTGCCGCTGGCGAAATTCGACCGATAGAAGGCCGCGTCGATGTCCCCTCAACCCCTCCCTACACCCATGACCCCTCCGCCGATGGAAGGCGGCCGAGGAAGAAGCTTGCAAGGCGTGTGGCGGATGCGACGCCGACCAAACCACAATTTTTCAAATCTAAACAATCTAGAAGTAGGAGACATTTGTTTGAGACTACTTCTAGATTGTTTAGATTTGAAAAACTGTTTTTTAAGGGAAGACCGTAGAACAGACTGTCCTACGGTAATTTTATATTAATAAAAATATTTACAATACAAAAAAGAAAGCAAGCAAATATTACAGAGAGGGAACTAAATCAACCAATTCCTTGTTTGGGTATCATGAAGAAAATTATGTCAAGTGCTGTTCAGACCAGTCCTTAAGTTGTTGTGCAATTTCTGATCTTGCTCTGATCTCTGTTGCTTTCAAACTTTCTTGGAGATAGTATTTCCATCCCCCTATGTGAGTTGGTGCTTGGCAGAAGATTTTGTCATTTCGAACGAGCCAGATACTCCAGCTAGCTGCCACAATGATATCAAAAGCTATGTCTCTGGGGAAGTGTTCAGCCAATAAACAGCATTCATCAAAACTTGAGATGCCTCTATTTCTTTGTGGGACTAACTTGTTCCAGCATTGCCTGGCGAAATTGCAATCCCAGAAAAGGTGAGACAAGGTTTCCTCCGTATTTTCAGCACAAAGAGCACAATTGTATGACTGGAGAGGCATCTTTTTCCTTTTCAGGAGGTTTCTGGTGTTGACTCTATCATGAAGTAGAAGCCAGAAGAAAATTTTGTGAGTAAGCCGGTTTGAACTCTTCCATAGCAGCTTAAAGAGGTGATGTCTTGTATATGAGCCCTTGATGGCCTTGTAAGTTTGAATTGCCGAGAACTTGGGAGTGTTTACTTTCAATGACCATTTGTCAGGTTGATCTAGCACTTGGAGCTCCGCAAGAATATTTTGCAGTTGGTTGAACTGATCATATGCCTGGTGAGACAAAGGCCTATAGAACAGATCTTCAAATGAGTGTTGAGCCATCACGTGCTGAAGGGAGATGTTTACTTGAGTGGTGTATGAAAATAACTCCGGGAATTTGTCCTTTAGTCCAGTTTGCCTCCATCGATCATGCCAAAAATGGACTGTATCTCCGAAGCCAGCCTTGCAATGATAAAGTTGCTTGTACTTTGGAAGCAGTTTTAGGATATCCTTCCACCAGAAAGAGCCTAGCATTCTTTCACCCAGCTGACTGTTGCTATAGTATGCTTCCCAGACAATCTTGATCCATGGAATGTTCTCCTTATTAAGGAATTTATGAATAAATTTCATCAGAAGAGCCTGATTTTATTCACCCTAAGTTTATTACTCTGGTGCATAAAATCTGGAATACCCCCTCTCCTTTTGATTCTGCTATTGACACATGGCAATTTAAAACTAAGTTGTCCAGACAAAAGGTGAGAGGGTGGACTATAAATATGAAGACAGCTATGAAGAGGAAGAAAATATAACTAATCCAAGAATTTGATATTTTGGATGTTTTCTCTGAGCAAAACAGATCTTCTCCTGAGGATATCCTCAGAATGAAAGAGAACAAAGAGGAGCTGAGTGATATCTGGAAAGAAAACTGCGATGTGGCAGAGGTCTAGAAATTAAAAATAATCTAGAAGGGGATAGGAATACGGCTTATTTTCATGTTGTGGTAAATCAACATCGAAGAAAAAAAATCACCTTTCGGTTTTGAACAACCTAGATGGCCATGTCAATTCTACTAAAGATATGTTGGAGGTTGCCACTAAATTTTATAAAAACTTATTTGGATATGAACCTAAGCTGAATATTCATTTAAGTGACCAATTTTGGTTTGAGGATGAAATGGTATTCCAAGAAGAAGACATTAGTTTAGAAAAACCCTTTTCCAAGGAGGAAAACAAGGAGGCCATTAGGGCATGTACAATGGTTCTATCTTAGGAGTGCCACGTAGGATAAATGATGAGGTGAAGGAGAGAGAACTCATAAGAAAAAGCTTGTCTTCTCTTATTTAAGAGAAGACAAGAGATGACCTCTTAGCACAATATGCCTCACCACGTTTGTAAGGGCATATTTATCCCTTAGTAGTTTTGGTGATTGATGACAATGCTTTTGCGGACTAATCATGTGCATTGAGCATTTCAGATATATCATGTCTAAGCACAAGACGATTTGGTGCCCCTCAAAGACTATTGAAGACGATGTTTCTCTACGTTTCTTTTCGGTGGATTTGAGTCATAGGAAAGCCATACTATTAAGAGGGGGTCCGTGTTGGAAAGGTTTGGGTGGAATCTCACGTACACGTCTGTCCCTTTTTGCACCACCTTTCCTTTGGCTCTTTGGAGAATCCTCCATTTCTCTGTGTCTCTGCAAAATGAAGGACTCCTAATGTTGCTGAACTAAGGCAGGCGGTAGTACTGTTCTTAGAGCGGTACTACCGCAGGCCCTCGCGGTAGTATCGGGCACCAGCACGGTAGTATCGTAGGTGCTCACGGTAGTACTGCTCCTTGGGCGCGGTAGTACTGTGGCCTCAGGCCAGGCGTAGCTGCTCGAGCGGTAGTAGGGGCGGATGTAATTTTTTACATCCGTGCCCTACGCGGTAGTACCACGCCTGAGCGCGGTAGTACCATGAGCTCTGGCCAGGCACAGTAGCATGAGCGGAAGTAGGGGCGGATGTAATTTTTTACATCTGCGCCCTACACGATAGTAACACTCAAGGCGTGCGGTAGTACGGTGTCAGATTTTTGCATAGACCTAAACTCAACGGAAGTAGTCATGGATGTATTTTTTTATGTTCGTGCCTTCTCAGCCTTGACTATCCCTGCCTTGTGGTAGTACCGCAAGAGGGCGCGGTAGTACTGCAACAGCGGTTCTATTGCTCCCTGTCTTAGCACATCAGGTCTAGTCCTGGCCCCTGCCGTGCCAGCGGTAGTACCACGGTCCGCCGCGGTAGTATCACAGGCCCGTGCGGTAGTACCACTTGTATGGTGCGGTAGTACCGCGTGTCACAGGCTGAGTTGGTGGATAACGGTTGGATTTGTTCTTCCACTATAAAAGGGGTGTCTTCTTCTCCGAGTTGACTACCTCTTCCATCTCTAAGCTCCATTGATGCTCTAAGCTCCATTTCGCCTGATCTCTCTCCCTAGCCAATCAAACTTGTTGATTCTCTAGGGATTGGTTGAGAAGGCCTCGATCTACACTTCCACCAAGAGAAATTTGATCCCTCCACTAATACCTGGCGGATCTTGTTACTCTTGGGTGTTTGAGCACCCTAGACGGTTGAGGTCACCGCGGAGCCATAGTCCATTGTGGTGAAGCCTCATGGTGTCGTTGGGAGCCTCCAATTAAGTTGTGGAGATTGCCCCAACCTTGTTTGTAAAGGTTCGGTCGCCGCCTCCAAGGGCACCAATAGTGGAATCACGACATCTCACATTGTGTGAGGGCTTGAGGAGAATATGGTGGCCCTAGTGGCTTCTTGGGGAGCATTGTGCCTCCACACTGCTCCAACGAAGACGTACTTCCCCTCAAAGGGAAGGAACTTTGGTAACACATCCTCGTCTCCATCGGTTCCACTCTTGGTTAATTATCTCTTACCTTTACTTGTGCAAGTTATATTGTGTTATATCCCTTGCTTGCTTGTGTGCTTATTGTTGTTGCATCATATAAGTTGCTCACCTAGTTGCATCTCTAGACAACCTACTTTGATGCAAAGTTTAATTTGGTAAAGGAAAGCTAAAAATTGTTAGTTGCCTATTCACCCCCCCTCTAGTCAACTATATTGATCCTTTCGATTGGTAAAAAGCCTCGTCTCTTTATTAAGGACTTTGCCGTCCGAAGAGTATGGTTGACACCGTAGACGGTGAGGAGGAGCACCCCGGTGTGATTCCATCCTCATCTACGGCCGATGGGGGAACCTCGGTCTCACGTGAGGAATTCAATGTGGCTTTGGACACATTGAAAACCTCCATGACGGCTGAGGTTAAAGGCATGCTTAAGAACCTTCTTGATGGTCTCAAATTATCCACCGCACCGTTGGAAGTGGTCGATCCCACTAACAAGGTGACGGATGTTAACTCCGACAAGGGGGAAGCTACTAGTGAGAAAGTTCCTTTGTCTAGTGGTAGAAATGGCAGTGGCACCATTGCCCATGTGGAACCTCCACTTACTTATGGAGGATCGATTCCCTCTACTCATTTAAATCATGCCGGTTCTCCCTCCTAAGATTGTGAAAAATGAGGATTTTGATGCTTGGGTCTATAGCTTTAAGCGTCATTTAAACCATGTTAACACTAATATTTGGAGAATCATTGAAGAAGGTTTCTATCCGCATGACCGAAGCAACTTCACCCCTAGAGAAGCCGCGGATAATCAATTCAGTGAGAATGCTCTCTTCATCATCCAAGATGCAATTCCACCCGAAGATATTGCACATCTCCGACCCTTCACCATGGCCAAGGAAGAATGGCACCATGTTGTTTCCCTCTACAAGGGAAGCGAAGCATTCAACACTCCAACTATGAAGTGGTGCAAGATGAAGCCGATGAGTTTGCAATGAATGAAGATGAAGAACCTCATGAGCTTTACCAGAGATTAACCACTCTCGCGGTCTCACTCCGAGATCATGGGAGCAAGGATACGGATGACAATTGGATCAAGCGCAAGTTCCTCAAGGCCATGATGCCCTACCACAAGGCCATGCCCTCCATCATCCGTCAAAGGCCGGACTTCCACACCTTGTCCTCAAGTGAAGTGTTGGATGAGTTTGTGGCAATGAGGATCTTGGACAAGACCACCGATAATGCGATGTTGCATTCTCAAAGAGCAAAGAAGCCCAACCTTGCCTTGAAGGCCAAGGTTAGTGTGTAAGAAGAGGATGAAGAGGAAGAAGAGGAGAGCAACCCGAAGATACGAAATATGATTACCTTGAGTACATGGCTCTTGCTTCAAGGCAATTTTGGAGCAATAAGAACTCAAGGCCCAAGTTTAACAAGAACAACTCTAGTGGCTTCAAGGGCAAGCAATGTGTGAGAACATGTTACAATTGTGGAAATGTGATCCACTTCATTGCGGAGTGCCCTTACGAGAAGAGGGAAGACAATGGTGGCAAGCTCATCCGAAAAGACAAAACCAAGTCCTTCCCCAACAAGAACAACTTCACCAAGAAGACTCCAACCAAAGGGTTGGTGGCTCAAGAAGAACACCATGAGGATGATGATGATGATGAAGATAGTGAAGCCATGACCATGGACTCCGTTGGCATTGCCACAACTCCACGGGTGTCTCTCTTCGACTCACCTAACGAGAAAATCACCGCCAAGTGCCTCATGGCCAAAGCCACCAACAAGGTAACCCCCAACATCAAAACTACCATCATTACTAATCCTTCCTTGACGGATTGCACTAATGAAAGTGAGGGGTCTAATGAGGAAGTAAATGAATTTGAGTCTTTTATGTGTAAGCTCAAGGGCAAATCCAAGAAGCACTTCCTTGATCTCTTGGAACAACTTGGTGAAGCCAATGACATGATCGAGGCTCATGAGGAAATCATCTCTAAGATGGAAGGTCATAGTCGTTACTATGCCGATGAGATATCGGACCTCTCTAATGTTCTTGAGGAAGAGCATGTTCATCGTTTGGCTCTTGAGGAGTCACACAATGATGACCATGCTAAATTAAAGAAAGATCTTGATCATGCTCTTGTTGTATCTTGTGTGCTCAATTCCGAGAAGGCTAAACTTGGGGTTGACCATGCTAGACTCAAAGAGGAGTTTGATATACTTGACAAGGCTCAAAAGGCCTTGAAGGGTGCTCATGCTAGCCTCAAGGAGTCTCATGATCAACTCCAAGTAAAGCTAACCAAGGAGAAAGCCACTTTTCCTCATATGGTCTTAATTGATAATGCAAATGCTACTAACCCGTGTTATGAGCATGTGCATCTTGTGGAGGAGAATGCCAAGTTGAAAGAGGAACTTGAGAAAGGTCTTGTCTCTTGCATACAAGGTGAGAAGAATCTCAATGACCTTTTGAGTAATCAAAGGGAAGTTGTGGCCAAGGAGGGAGTTGGGTTTGCACCCAGTCCAAGAACAAGAAGAAGAATGACAAGACCAAACGACCTCCCCCTCTCAAGCAAACTTTTGTGAAGGAGGGAGAGGGTGCTTCAAAGGAGAAGAAGAACCATGTGAAGGGTGGTGATATCAAAAAGGACAATGCCACCCCTTCCAACAAAGCCGGCGACTTTAACCCCTCTTATGTGTTGTGTCGTGCTAGTGATGGGCATGTTTATGCTAAATTTGTTGATTCTCCTTATGAGTACATTGAATGGTCTATTTGGGTTCCTAAGACCCTTGTTACTAACATCAAAGGACCCATTACAAAATGGGTACCTAAAACCAAGCAATGATATCTTGTAGGTGTTTGCTTCCGGTAGGGGATCATGATTGTTCGATAGTGGAGCCACAAATCATATGACCGGAAGCAAGGATTTGGTGGTGGATGTGCACAAGATCCCATCTATGCCCACCAATGTCGAGTGGGGTGATGCCTCGTCTTCTAAGGTACTGGGTCTTGGAAAGGTTGTCATTTCTCATGATCTCACGATCGAGAAGGTCATGCTTGTTGAGTACCTTGCATACAATTTACTTTCCGTTCGTCAACTTGCACTCATGGGCTTTGCCACATTCTTTGACATTGATACCGTGGCCCTCTTGTGGAGCAAGACTCTTAAAGTAGCCTTTGTTGGGCATGTCGAGAACGGTCTTTATGTGATTAACTTTTCAGAGCGGCCCACTAAGACCGCGACATGCCTAATGGCTAAAGTTGATGTGGGATAGCTTTGGCATCGCCGTTTAGACCATGTCAATATGAGATCTTTGCAAAGTATTCTCGAGGGGGACCATGTCCGTGGACTAACAAATGTTAGTTTTGCCAAAGATCGTGCTTGCAGTGCTTGTATCGAAGGAAAGTTACTTGAGAAGGCTCACCCTCCCACGACTATCATCTACTCGAAGAGACCCTTGGAGCTCCTTCACATGGATCTCTTTGGGACTCCATCCTTTGATAGTCTTGGGGGTAGAAAGTATTGCTTGGTGATTGTCGATGATTACTCAAGGTACACTTGGGTATATTTCTTCAAGAGGAAGAGTGAAAATCAACAAACTGTCATCGACTTTGCAAATGAAGCTCAACGTCAACACGATGCAAAGATATTGACAATAAGAAGTGACAACGGCACCGAGTTCAATAACTACACCTTGGATGAGTTTCTTAGTGATGAGGGGATCAAGCATCAATATTCCGCACCATACAAACCTCAACAAAATGGTGTTGCGGAGAGGAAGAATCGGACGTTGATGGATGTGGCAAGGACCATGATGGCGGAGTTCAAGTGATGTGGAGCATCCCTCGTCTACCCGAACCGACACTCCATCACCACCGCAAGCACCGAGTGGACCAATGACAAGAGCACGTGTACGCGCCATCGAGAACGAGGTTGACTCTCTCCTCTTTGAGTTTCGTTCGGATTCACATGAGAATTGGGTTCTACCTCACAAAGACATGTTATGCATTCTAGGATACCAAGGAGATGATCGCGAGAAGGAGAAGGTGAAGGTTCGAACACCCATGGAGAAAGAGGAGGAAGGAGAGGACAAGAAGAGCGAAGAAGAAAGCACGGAGGAGAAACCCCCTGGACACCCCGGATGCCCGGCCTCCCCAACCCCGGGTGCCCGGCCTCTGCACCTGGGAGCTGCCCCGGCCTGACCCGGGTGCCCAGGCCCTCCTCTCCCAGCCGCTGGCCACCCCTCCGGGCACCCGGGCCTGGGACCCCCGGGTGCCCGGCTCCTCCCAGCCGCCCACCTGGCGCCACCCCAGGTGCCCGGGCCCCCTCCAGCCGAGCCCCTGTACGGGCCGGGTGCCCGGACCCCTCGCCACCGGGTTTCCGTCCGAACCTGATGTTGGCCTCTGGCCAGTACGGGTGCCCGCCCCCCATGACCCCGGGTGCCCGGACGACACCGAGAGCCTGCGTGCCTCCTCAGGGCTTTGCCCTTGTGAAAGAGCAATCATGCTCTTACATCATGTTTTTGATGTTGATGACAATATACATGTATGGGACTAACAATGGTTGTTAAGTAAATCTCAGGTGTTAGTGCCCGGTTTCATCGACGTGTGTGGATCAAGAGCATACGAAGTAATTTTGCTCAAGGATGAAGTATCAAAAGTGATTTCATATTTATTTCCTTGAGTATAGGATCCCACACTATTAAGAGGGGATCGATAGGGTTAGCTTAAGACTTTCTCATTTCAATAACAACCGTTCAAAACTAGACTAGTGTTCCAACTTTATGTCCTCTGATAAGGTTCTGTCTCTGGCATACCGGATGTTCGGGCTTGACCCCGGATGTTCGGGCTCATGGCGGATATCCGGCCTTCAGGACGGATTTTCGGGCCTGGCTATCCAGAATGCATTTTTGCTGGTATCACCTACCAGATGTCCGGCCCTCTATGCCGGATGTCCGAGCCCTCATGCCGCGCCGGATGTCCGGGCTTTATCCCGGATGTTCGGCCCCTGCTACCATAGAACAACGGGGTTTCTGTAACCACCTTGTGATCACGCCGGATGTCCGGTCTCCTATCGGATGTCCGGGCCTTCCTGATATGCCGGATGTCCGGGCTTGGGCCCCGGATGTCCGGCCTCTCTGTTTTCTGCTCTTCCTCTTCTGTGTTCCTTGTGTGCCCTTGCCAATCCGGATGTCCGGCCTCTAGCCCGGATGTCCGGCCTGCCCATTCATTTACACTATAACGGCCACATTTGCACTCACACTATATATAGCCTTTCTCCCCCACGGGAGAGGGCTGACCACTCACTTTGAACAAACCTTAGAACACATTTCTTACTCTCTCTCACTCCTCCACACCAAATCTTAGACCCCAAGGGATTTGAGAGCATTTGTGAGAAGTTGTCCAATCAAGTGATAGATCCACTCCTTCTCCTTCTTTGCACTGAAGGAATTCGTGAATTGAGCAAGTTTTGAGCTTTCCCCCATCGTTCTTGTTACTCTTGGAGATTGGAGACTCCTAGGTGGTAGGAGTCATTCGGAGAGGAATCGAACTTTGTGATTACCCTCGGAAAAGTTTGTGAGGGTTTGGAGACCACCCCAAGGTCTACCACTAGTGGTTAAGAAACGCCTCCGTGGTGTTGTCTCAAAGGGAGAATAGGGTGATCCTTTGTGGCATTGGTGTGCCTTCGTGGTAACATCCACCTCTCTAATGGTGACTAGCTTCCCTCTAAGGAAGTGAACATCAGCATACATCCTCGTCTCCCGGAGTTGCGGTTATTCCTAATCCTAACTCTCTACTTGTGGTTACTTGTCTCTTTGCACTTAAGTATATCATATTGTGCTTGCTTACTTGCGTGCTTGTGTTACTTGCTTAGTACTTAGTACTCACTTGCAATTGTCAGGCTCATCTTCATATTCCGCATTATTGCCTAAAATTGCTAAGTAATAATTAAAATTGGTAATTGTACCTATTCACCCCCCCCCTCTAGGTCCATCTCGATCCTTTCAATTGGTATCAGAGACTTGTGCTCTATTCTTGTGGCTTAACCGCCCTAGAGCGAGATGAACCCAGATGGGACTCCCCTGGTTGTAGATCCTAAGGATAAAGGCGAGGCTTCTTCTGAAGTCAAGTCCTTTACGTCTGAGGATCTAGAACGGGCCCTTGCTAAGCAAAAAGAGGAGCATGATGCTTCTCTTGAGGCCTTGGTCCAAATGAGATTAGCCACGTTGTCCACGGTGCTTGCACCACTCTCGGGTGGTGTGGGTTCGAGGCCAACTGTGCCTACCTCATCACTTGGTCAGCAACCTCCTAGCAATGAACACGCCAGTGTTCCTTGGCTTTATGCAAGACCTCGGGTTGAGAAACCAAGATATAATCCTCAAGGCAAACCTCCTTTACTTAGTGCCACTTCTGATTTTGCTTTGTGGAGAGTTGCTATGCAGGATCATCTTCGACATGGAAACGATGAGATGCTGGAGATCATAGAGTATGGATATCATGTGGTTGATCCAGAGAACCCCACACCAAGAGAAATATATGACAAGAACCTCAATGACACTGCAATCATGTGTATATGTAGAGGTATGGCTGAAAAGCAAAGGAGACCGTTCATACACATCACATGTGCCAAGGAACTATGGGAAAGTATTATAAGATCCAAGACTGGCACCTCTACCCTCCGGAGTGCTCAATATGAAATTGCCAAGAGGCAATTGCAAAACTTTTGTATGGAGAAAGTTGAAACCCCCAATCAACTCCATGAGCGTCTCATAACTCTCACTGTCGATATTAAGTCATGTGAGTGTGACAAGACACAAGATGGATTCAACATGACTAAGCGTTTCCTTGTGGATAAGTTGCTTCATGCTCTTGCCCCATATCATCATCAAATGGTGTGGGACATAAGACAACACCATACCTTCAAGGAAATGACTACAGATGACATCATATCCACCTTTCAACTATTTGAAGAGTCGAAGGCTAATGCCACAAAACATCTTGCCATGCATGGTTCCCCATCATCAAAGATCAATCTTGCATTGAAGGCCAAGCATGTATGTGAAGATGAGCAAAGTGAAGAAGAAGAAGATGATGATGATGATGATGAAGATGGTGATGATATTGAATCCGACGAGGGCCCTTCATATGAAGACATGGCTCTCTTTGTCAAGAAGTTTAGCGCGGGAAAATTCAAGGGAAGATTTCCAAATAAGAAAGTAAGAAAATGCTACAACTGTGAAGAAACCAACCACTTCTCCAACGAGTGCCCTTATGAGAAGAGAGAAGATAAACCAAGGTTACCCAAGACCTTTCCCAAGAAGAAGTTGCCAAATCCTTTGAACTCCAAGCTCAAGAAGAGAGATGGAAAATCAATGGTTGCTCAAGAAGAATCCGACCCGGATGATGTTAGTGGTGTTGCCGGAGTTTCTCAAGACTCTCAAAACACCTTGAGGTTAGTAAACAAGAGTGGTGACGTGTTCACCTACAACTACATGAAAGATTACAAGGGCAACACTCACAAGTGCCTAATGGCAAAGGCCATGGTTGAAGATGGAGAGGACCAAAGCTCTTCTGACTAGGTCAAGGTAACTCCACGATCAAATCCTCCTCTCTTCACTCCCTCTACTTCTAGTGATGAGTATCTTGATGCAGAGGATAGTTATGAGGATGATGATCTAGATGATCCTATGATTGCTAAACTTAATAAGTTCATGTGCTCCCTCAAAGGAAAGAAGCTCACTATGTTTCGTATGCTTATGGAGATGGTGAGTAAGCACACCATCACCATTAAGGAACTCGAAACCCTCGTCACTGAGGAAAAGGAAAAATGTGAAATCCTTGAGCGGAAAGTCCAATATGAGGAAGCACAAAATGATGAATTATGCTTAAAAATTGGTGCAAATATTGATGTTCACACTAATGATCTTGCCTCCTTGAAAAAGGCTATTGACTCTTGTGAAGAGTTAATGAATGATAAAAGTAAGCTTGTAAAGTCTCATGCTTCTCTATCTAAGGATTGTGAGCTTCTATCCGTGTCTCCCAAGACTAAGGAAGGAGAACTCACCATTCTTACAAAGAGTTTTGAGACACTCAGACGTACTTATCTTGAAACTCTAGCCAAGGCTTACTCTTCTCCTATTATCAATGTTGATGCTTATACTACTAACTCTAGTAGTGATCTAGCATCTATACTTGAGGAAAATCGTTTTCTCAAGTCTCAAATCGAGAAAGGTCTCATGACATGTGCTCAAGGGCAAAAGAATCTTGATGAGATATTGAGTCAACACAATGAGGTGTTTGCCAAAGAGGGACTTGGGTTTGACCCAAGCACAAGCAAGAAGAAGACATCCTCTCAAAAGTGCACAACTCCTCTAAAAGAAACATTTGTAAGAGAAGGGCACAAGGAGAAAGGTAAGGTTGTGAGTGGGAAGGCCACAAGGGGCATGACCACTCTCAACAAGCCTAAAGAGTTCATGCCTCCATCCTATGTACTTTGTAATACTATGGATGGAGAAGTCTTTGCAAAATTTGTTGGTCCTAGAAATTCATTCCGGTTCTATGCTATTTGGGTCCCTAAGACCCTTGTGACTAACTTGAGAGGTCCCATTGCAAAATGGGTGCCTCTAACCAAGTCCTAATTGTGTGTAGGTTAACTTCTCCGGTGGAGTGAAATGGGTGATTGATAGTGGATGTACAAATCATATAACCGGAGATAGCAAATTTCTCTACGATTTCATGGAAGCTATTCAACCATTCATTAGCATTATGTTTGGTGGAGGTTCAAAAGGACAGGTACTCGGGTTGGGCAAGGTGGCTATCACAAATGACATGTCTCTTGCAAATGTCATGCTTGTCCAATCCCTTAAATACCACTTGCTTTCTGTTCGCCAATTGGCTTCTGTTGGTTATGATACACTCTTTGGACTAACGGGTGTGAAAGTCTTTAAGAGAGATACTCTCGAAGTGGCCTTTGTTGGAGAGTTGGATGGCAACCTTTACACGGTTGATTTCTCGAAAGAGAGCACATTCCATGCAACTTGTCTAATGGCCAAGGCTGACAAGGGGTGGCTATGGCATCGCCGGCTAGCCCATGTCGGCATGAGAAATCTTCAAGATCTCTTAAAGGGGAATCACATCCTTGGACTAGCCAATGTCTCTTTTGAGAAAGATCGTGTGTGTAGTGCATGCATAGCCGAGAAGCAACATCAATCAAAGCACCCACCCAAGAACATAGTATCTACTTCAAGGCCCCTGGAGCTCCTTCATGTGGATCTTTTTGGGCCTCTTTCATGGGATAGTCTTGGTGGGAAAAAGTATGGGCTTGTCATTGTTGATGATTACTCAAGATATACATAGGTGTTCTTCCTCAAGTCCAAGGACAAAACGAAGATCACCTTCATTGATTTTGCCAAGCAAGCTCAACGCAAGTTTGACAAAGAAATCCGGGCAATAAGAAGTGACAATGGCTCTGAGTTCAAGAACTATACCTTGGAAGAATTTCTTAGTGATGAAGGGATTGAGCATCAATATTCAGCTCCATACACTCCTCAGCAAAATGGTGTAGCCAAAAGGAAGAACCGTACACTTGTAGAGATGGCAAGGTCCATGTTGGATGAATACAAGTCACCACATAGTTTTTGGGCCGAAGCTGTCAACACCGCATGCCATGCATCAAACCGGCTCTTCCTCCGCACTATATTGGAAAAGACTCCATATGAGCTTCTAACTGGAAACAAGCCAAATGTCAAGTACTTTCTTGTATTTGGGTGCAAATGTTTCACCCTCAACAAAAGATAACGGTTAGGAAAATTTCAATCCAAAACAATTGAGGGTATATTTGTTGGCTATGGATCAAACTCTCATGCCTATAGAGTCTACAACAAATCCAATGGATGTGTTGTAGAAACTTGTGACGTGGTGTTTGATGAATTTAATGGCTCCCATGGGGAGGAAGTTGATCTAAGTGATGTAGGTGAAGAAGATTCCTCTCAAGACATTTTGACCATGGGTGTTGGTGCACTTCTTCCTATGGAACAAGAACCTCATGATGATGAAGAAGAAGATGGAAGTCTCACACATCATCAAACTACTTCAACATCCATATCACCACAAGCTCCTATTGTTCAACCAATACCCTTAGCCCAAGTTGAAGAGGATAATCAAGTTCCTCTTCATGATAATCTTCAAGAACAAGATCATCATCAAGTGCAAGAACAAGAAAGTCCAATCATTGATGATGAACCTCAACAAATGCAATATGAACAAGAAGATCTTCCTCCACACATTAATGATCCATATGTTGAGGATGTGGATGATGGACATGAAGTTGAACCTCGTGAAATCCTTACCTCCATCATGCCTCGAGTGGCCGGTTGTGTTGATGTTGACAAAATTCTCACCGGCATATCGGAAGGTAGAGTCACTCGTAAACATTTGACAAACTTTTGTGCTCACTTCTCGTTTGTGTCTAATATTGAGCCCCTCAAGGTACAAGATGCATTGATGGACAACGATTGGCTAGTTGCTATGCAAGAAGAGTTAAACAGTTTTGAATGCAACCAAGTGTGGTCATTAGTCAAGAGGCCATCTACCGAGCACAACGTCATTGGAACAAAATGGATTTTCAAGAACAAGCAAGATGAAAATGGTGTAATCATCCGCAACAAGGCAAGGTTAGTGGCACAAGGGTACTCACAAGTTGAAGGTTTGGTCTTTGGTGAGACCTTTGCCCCCATTGCCCGTCTTGAATCCATTCGCATCTTACTTGCTTATGCCGCTTTCCATGGTTTTACATTACATCAAATGGATGTGAAGAGTGCTCTTCTTAACGGTCCTCTACAAGAAGAAGTATATGTGTCACAACCACCCGGGTTCGTTGATCCCTTTCACAAAGACTATGTGTATAAACTTCATAAGGCTTTGTATGGCCTCAAACAAGCACCTCGTGCTTGGTATGATCATTTGAAGAAGTTTTTACTTGATGATGGTTTTGTGAGAGGGGTGATCGATCCCACTCTTTTTACTAAGAGGGACAAGGGTGATTTGATCCTATGCCAAATCTATGTAGATGACATCATTTTTGGTTCTCCTAACATTCATTTGTGCAAGAAGTTTGCGGCTTCAATGACCAAGAATTTTGAAATGTCACTCAATACGGATTTGAAGTTCTTTCTCGGATTTCAAATTCAACAATTTCAAGAAGGAATTTTCTTATCTCAAGCAAAGTACCTCAAGGATATCCTAGAGAAGTTTGGCATGTCTGATGCTAGTCCATGCAAGACACCCATGCCAACCAAAATTGCTCTCATTGAAGACACAAATGGTACTCCTTTCGACCCATCTACTTACCGCTCTATGATTGGTTCATTGCTTTATCTTTGTGCATCTAGACCAGACATCATGTTCAGTGTATGCATGTGTGCTAGATTTCAAGCTTTCCCTAAGGAAAGTCATCATAAGGCGGTTAAGCATATTCTTAGATACCTTGTTCACACCCCAAAGTTGGGCCTCTGGTACCCCAAGGATGCTAAGTTTGACCTCATTGGGTACACGGATGCGGATTGGGCTGGAGACAAAGTGGATCGTAAGTCCACATCCGGTGCATGTCAGTTTCTTGGACGATCCTTGGTAAGTTGGTCCTCGAAGAAACAAAATTGTATTGCTCTCTCTACCGCAGAAGCTAAATACATTGCTGCCGCCAGTTTTGCAACTCAGTTGTTATGGATGAGGCAAACTTTGAAGGATTACGGTATCACCTATAGACATGTGCCTCTTCTATGTGATAATGAAAGTGCCATCAATATTGCTGAGAACCCTAAAGATCATCTCCGCACCAAACACATTGATATTAGGTATCATTTCTTGAGAGATCATGTTGAAAAGGGAGATATTCACATTGATCACATTGGTACAAATTTGCAACTGGCAGATATCTTCACCAAACCCTTAGATGAAGCAAGGTTTTGTCGACTTAGGCGTGAACTTGGTATCTTGGAGCTTGACAATATTATGTGAATCTAGTACCCATTCATGCATGAATCTAATGTCTGGTCATGAGGTAGGCATATATTTAGGGGGAGGCGTTCAATTCATGAATGTTCTCACCCTACATAATGCATAAAAAGAACCAACACTCTCAAAGCTACCATGGTTCTCGAACTATGGTGCTTTAACATGGTGGAGTCGTGACTATATGCCCACAGTCTACATCTTTGCGACACTATGTTACATATGCTCAAACATGGTGACCTCGGTCATCGCATGTACCTTACATATGTGAACCTCTCATTTTTATGTTGTTGTTGGGAATGCTATTTCATCTTAGTATGGTCTTAGAATTACTCAGGGAGTCACCTTTATAAATTCTCTCCAAAACTCCTTGGTGGAGTCTATATCAAATCACATCAATTATCTCCTTTCCAATCTCTCTCTGGCCTGGATCTGCTGTCCAGTGGCCGTACATCCGGCCCCTTCACCGGACATCCGGGCCCTGGAGCACTGCCAGACATCCGGGCCCTGATCCTATAGTTGTCGGTCCCTCACACACTAGATATCCGGCCTCCTTCCCGGATGTCCGGCCCGTTGTCCCCTTTTTACTTGCTCTCTGACCCTCGCTCGCCAGATATCCGGGCCAAGCCCCGGATATCTGGTCCGTACCCGTGGCCACACATATCTGGGCAGGGGCTCGGGCGTTTGGGGCATCTTTCCCCATTCACTCCCGTTCCTCTTCCCCAACGCTCATCACAGCTGCCGCCGCCGATCTCCTGCTCACGGCCTCTCCTCCTCTCGATCTATGATTCTATCCAATCCATTTCTTGGGTTGGGTTGTGAATCCCTTGGGAGGGACCGGTGTTGTGTGGGAGTAACGGCCGGAGTTCATCATGGCAAGGACCAAGAACTGTGGCCCCGATCGTCCCGAGCCCTCTTCCAGGGGTATGCATGCTATCTCTCCTCCATTCCGCTTCTATGGTGACCACAAGGTCTTAGGGCATCACTTTTGGTCCCTTGAGTGTTGGTGTCTCTTGCCTATGCCTAAAACATCTGTCAATGAACTTGGCTACTCAAATTTAAATCATGGACATGTCTCTTTTTGATCTACCACTGAACTTATTCTATGGTCATGCTCAAAATGGTCGTCCCATTATTTAAAATTGTTTTATCCATGTTCATCCTTATTCGTACCATCTCATCGGGATCTCTCATCCATTCCAGTTGTCCGCCGGCAAGGCTCAACCGACTCCGATGAGCATGCTTGGCCTAAGAAGAAGAAGGCCACCACCGTTAAGAAGAAGAAGCAGGCACCATCCACTAGTCCGTCGGCCTCGGATCCAGATGATGCGGACTATGTTGGGGAGGATGAGGAGGTCTGTGCACCAAGACACTCCATTGGACAGTCCAAGCCCGGTACTAGGAGGGCCCCGATGCCTCATGTCAGCGGGTCTGCAATGCCCGTTGCTCATGGTCGTCGCATCTCCATGGAGCTTCCTGACAGCGGGGATCACGCTCCTCACAACTTCAAAACTATAGGGGCAACTCAATATCTTGCGTTTCGTCGGGATGGCAATCAATATGAGATGGTGGCTGATGCGGAGGATCCTCGGTTCCGGACTCGTATGCAGCAGGATCTCTATTCCAGTTTTGTCCGTGGGCGTGGACTTGCTCCTCACTCATACTTGGATCTCAACTTTCTACGGGAGAATCCTGACATGTTTCCAAACGACCCGGTCCAGATCATTGATGATATGACTCTCGGTCCCGCAATGACCTTCAGGTGTGATTGGAATGAAGCTGCCGTTCTACAGTTCTATGCCACCTATTTCTTTGGTCCGGACAACACTCTCACTTGGAGGACTGATAACACCACTTTGAGCATCATCTATCACAGGTTTGTTCAGATTTTAGGTCTCTCCGGTGTTGGCCATCGCATCCACAGTATGGATCCTGAGAGCAAGCCCAAAGTGATTGATGCTTGCTTACCACTTATCAAACCTACCTCTCAGCTCACTAAAGAAGAACTTGTGTATCCACTCAATGAGGTATCTATCTTCCGTGCTCCTTACTACATCCTCTATCAGTGTGTGCTTTGCACTCTCTATCCTAAGAAGGGAGATCGCTCACGGGCCTACAACTATTGCATTGACTTGATGGTTCGTATGCATGATAAACCCAATGAGCCTCTGGACACAGCCCATTTCATTTGGCATGAGATCCGTCTTTGGAGTTTCATTCAGTCACGCCAGTTTCCTCATGCTCCATTCATTCAGGCTCTGATTGATCATACTGCTCCATTTGAGGTGGTCAAGACTGTTGTTCACTCTTGTTGGAAGCCTGCTCCTCATATGCGTGTGGTGGCTGCTGCTCCGCCTACTACCCCTTCACAGTCTAGGAGGTCTGCTGGAGGGACTCAACCCACTAGTTCCTCTGTTCTATCTTCCTCGACAGCTCCCTGTGGTCGCTTAGCGATGTTCATCAGCAAGGCTCAATCTACCATCATGAGGTCCATCACTTTTAGCTGTCAGCAGAATCATAATGTCCAGAAGCGCCTCATCCTCTCCGAGAATCATCTCAAGCAGCGCCTCCATAACCGTGGGAGTCCCGTGACTGACGATGATCCCATTCCTGCGGCTCCGTCCACCTCTACGTTCGGCTTCCCCTCTCGTGACGAGTATGCGGAGTTCTTTGATGATCTTGATGACATCCTCCAGGAGTGACCGAGTGTGCCCCTTTTTTATTTTGTTGCTGTCAAAGGGGGAGAAGTAGTATTACTTAGTATGTTGAACTTGGTATGATGCTTGTGTTAGACCTACTATTATTCGAACTTGGTATGTTGAACTTGGTATGTTGCTACCTATGTTATCATATTATATTGATCATGTGAGTCTATATTGATTACCTTGTGGCTATGGAATTGTTGTTTACTTATCCATGTGTTATTATGGTTTCCTATGTGCATGCCAAATACATATATTCATTGCATGCTCACAATGAGGGGGAGCCAAATACAAATAGAAACATCAACATACATTGTATTCTTGCTCTCATATTTGTGAATGCTGACTATTTATTACAATTGTGATACTACATGTGTGATTGTCATCAACAAACAAAAAGGGGGAGATTGAAAGAGCAATCATGCTCTTACACCATGTTTTTGATGTTGATGACAATATACATGTAGGGGACTAACAATGGTTGTTAAGTAAATCTCAGGTGTTAGTCCCCGGTTTCATCGACGTGTGTGGATCAAGAGCATCCGAAGTAATTTTGCTCAAGGATGAAGTATCAAAAGTGATTTCATATTTATTTCCTTGAGTATAGGATCCCGCACTACTAAGAGGGGATCGATAGGGTTAGCTTAAGACTTGCTCATTTCAATAACAACCGTTCAAAACTAGGCTAGTGTTCCAACTTTATGTCCTATGATAAGGTTCTGTCTCTGGCATACCGGATGTCTGGGCTTGACCCCGGATGTCCGGGCTCATGGCGGATATACGGCCTGCAGGCCGGATATCTGGGCCTGGCTATCCAGAATGCATTTTTGCTGGTATCACCTACCAGATGTCCGGCCCTCTATGCCGAATGTCTGGGCCCTCATGCCGCGCCGGATGTCCGGGCCTTATCCCGGATGTCCGGCCCCTGCTACCACAGAACAACGGGGTTTCTGTAACCACCTTGTGATCACGGCAGATGTCCGATCTCCTACCAGATGTCTGAGCCTTCCTGATACACCGGATGTCCGGGCTTGGGCCCCGGATGTCTGGCCTCTCTGTTTTCTGCTCTGCCTCTGCTGTGTTCCTTGTGTGCCCTTGCCAATCCGGATGTCCGGCCTCTAGCCCGGATGTCCGGCCTGCCCGTTCATTTACACTATAACGGCCACATTTGCACTCACACTATATATGGCCTTTCTCCCCCACGGGAGAGGGCTGACCACTCACTTTGAACAAACCCTAGAACACATTTCTTACTCTCTCTCACTCCTCCACACCAAATCTTAGATCCCCAAGGGATTTGAGAGCATTTGTGAGAAGTTGTCCAATCAAGTGATAGATCCACTCCTCCTTCTTTGCACCGAAGGAATTCGTGATTTGAGCAAGTTTTGAGCTTTCCCCATCGTTCTTGTTACTCTTGGAGGTTGGAGACTCCTAGGCGGTAGGAGTCATTCAGAGAGGAATCGAACTTTGTGATTTCCCTCGGAAAAGTTTGTGAGGGTTTGGAGACCACCCCAAGGTCTACCACTAGTGGTTGAGAAACGCCTCCGTGGTGTTGTCTCAAAGGGAGAATAGGGTGAGCCTTCGTGGCATTGGTGTGCCTTCGTGGTAACATCCACCTCTCTAACGGTGACTAGCTTCCCTCCAAGGAAGTGAACATCGGCATACATCCTCGTCTTCGGAGTTGCGGTTATTCCTAACCCTAACTCTCTACTTGTGGTTACTTGTCTCTTTGCACTTAAGTATATCGAATTGTGCTTGCTTACTTGCGTGCTTGTGTTACTTGCTTAGTACTTAGTACTCACTTGCAATTGTTAGGCTCATCTTCATATTCCGCATTATTGCCTAAAATTGCTAAGTAATAATTAAAATTGGTAATTGTACCTATTCACCCCCCCTCTAGGTCCATCTCGATCGTTTCACCTTGTATCCCCCCTCCTCTCTCCTTTCGTCCCTAAACTATATAAGGGCATCTCCTAGCTCATTTGTAGGGTTAGCAAAGTATTTAGAACATAAAAGAGGGCTTTGCTCATCTTCCTCCTCTAGGAGATCTAGACCTCCTCTTGGAGAAGCTCCTCTTGGAGATCAAGGCCTCCTCTTGGAGAAGATCCTCTTGGATGAAAGACCTCACCTAGTGGTAAGAACCTTACCCTAGTGCTATTTTCCTTGAATTGATCTTGTAATCTTGTGGATCTCATGTATGCTACTCTAGTGGATGTGACATTTGGGTTTGTTTGAGTGTTTTGTTCCTTGTGTTCTTGAGCGTTCTTCCTACTTTTCCCCCTCCAAGTGTGAAAAGATCCCCTCTAGGGTTTGACCCTACAACATCTTGGTATCAAGAGCAAGGTTTATTCACATCTTGGAGTCCCTTCCCCCCATTTTCTAGCTTGATTTTGTTGTTTTTCATTCAAATCCAAAAATCCCCACAAAAATAGCCCCAAAATGTTTTCTTGCAATTTGTTGGATCTTGTGAGATTTGGTTGTTTTGGTCCATGGATTTGATGTTTGGCAAGTGGATCTAGCCCCTCTCCAACAATCCCCACCCTACCCACCACGAAATCCTCGAAATCTTGCATTTCCCCAAAATTTTCCGCCCAAATCGGAGACCCTCAGGTGCCCGCACCTTGAACCACCGGGCACCTGCACCCCCAGGCCGTTTTGCCCAGCCAACCCCGGGCACCCGCACCACCCACCCCCGGGTGCCCACACCCCCCGAATCAGCTCAACACCTCCACCAATTTGGCCATAACTTCCACCTCCCAAGTCCGTTTTTCGTGTTCTTTAGCTCGTTTGGAAACTCTTGACATCCCACATCCACTCATCCCACTACCACCACCATTAGCACCCATCCAAAAAATCATCAAAGAAACACCCACCTTCCGCATTTGACCGATTTTGAGTTGACATTTCCGTTTGCTAAGGTGTTTCGGCTACTTAGGAGCGTGGGACATCATCATCACCATCATCGACTCGGAGCCATCTTCACCGCTAACCGTAAGAAAGGATGGTATACTCGACGACACTTACTTGTTACCTTGCTTTTGCATTGATAGCCCGAGCCATTTTGCGTTGCTTACCCATTGAAACTAGCAAGTTGAGAATTGGCGGGCCACGCTATTGTGCACCGTAGTGATTGCGTTATCAACTTTGTGCCATAAGTCTCTCCTGTGCATATCTTAGATACTTGTCTCATATCATACTCGGCTCGAGCATCAACCATAGAGAAAAAAAGCTTTTAAGCAAAAGAGAAGCAACAAAGAGCTTGTAAGCAATAGCATTGAGCCATTTGCATAGTTATATCATCTTGGTCATCGCATACATCGCATAGTTGGGATTGAAGATGGCACGTTTCTCTCATAGGTTGGTGCACAAGTGTATCTTGCCCATTTGAGCAATCGCGCTAGCGTCTCTCGAGCATTCGCACAACAAGAGCATTTTCCGTGGTTGCACATTTCGAGCTCACTCCTTGGTTGTGTGGATCCCATCTATCTTCCGTGCGTGTGTACCTAGTGATATATTTGCGTTTGATCTATTTGATTTACTTGCATTTTTGTGAACCTTCTCAACCTTATCGATATCTTGACTAACATTTGCTTGAAATTTTTGCCACCATCCTAACCGAGATACTCCATAAGCCACTTATTTGTAGGTGTGAGAAACAAACCTGGTTCCAATTCTCCTATTGTGGCATTACATTGAGTGACACTTGTTACATCCTCAATCCTCAGAGAAGGTAACTTTGGTATTGTTCTCTCATTTTCCTACTCACCCCACTTGGTTATGATGGATAGGCTAAACTCGTCGTCGAACCCACTTTTCGAAGAGCAAGGTGATGATTCCGGCTTCGTCTCCAAGAACCACTTCTTCATCGTGCAATGAGCACTTCATCAAGAAAGAGAAGCATTGGGTGAACGCTTGGACCAACTCGCCTACGACCTTCGTCAATCGGAAACAAGGAACCGCGACTACATCGATGCCAAGTTCACCACACAAATGGAAGAGCTTCGCAACATGATCGTGCAACGCCCATCTTCCTCATCCGCTTCTTCAAGATGGCGCCACTGAAGTCAACGTACAAGTTGGCCATCTTCGGACTACTCCTCTTATGATGCAAGTCCTCCACGAGCTCGCTTTCCTCGACGTGATGTTCCTCAAGAACCCCAAGCACAAGAAAATCCGCTCCATGGCAATAGTTTACAAGACCGAGTTCGAGCACGTGAAAGGGTGTGAAACCAAGCGCAAGAAGCAATGGAGCAAGAACAAATACCTCCACAAGTACCACGTCTAGTCCCTCAAGACGGTGATGCAATTCTCCAAGCACAAGCAATCGAAGCACAACGCACACTCAACAAGGCCACTAGAGCCGTCGAAGACCGCAACCGCCAAGTGCGAGAACAAGAGGAAGCTTTTCGTCGCGAGATACAAGAAGAAGAAGCCCTACGTGAAGAGCAACAAGAAAGGAGCAACCAAGCGCACATTCATCGCCCTCCTCCAAGACAAGAGCGACACCAAGTGGAACAAGTGCTTCAAGACCCTCCTCCACGCCAAGAGCGACATCATGAGGAACGAGCATTTGAGGACCTTCCAAGGCAAGAGCGATACCAAAACCGCTATCAAGATGAAGAACTCCGCTATGGCAAGCTTAAGTTCACCATGCCAAAGTTTTTCGGAAGCAATAATCCCGAAGAATATCTTTCATGGGCATTGAAGGTGGACAAGATTTTCCACCTACACAACTACGATGAAGAAAAGAAGATCGCCATGGCCTCCCTCGAGTTCCAAGACTACGCCTCATTTGGTTGGAACAAGTTATCGAGCGACGACATACAAGAGGCGAACCACCAATCAAAACTTGGGAAGAAATGAAGGAAGTCATGAGAGCCCGCTTCGTGCCTACGCACTACACTCGAGATCTCTTCAAGAAGTTGCAATTCCTCAAACAAGGCACGAAGACGGTGGAAGAATACTATCAAGAAATGGAGATTTCCATGATAAGAGCCAATGTCAGGGAAGACAACGAGCAAACAATGGCACGCTTCTTGAACGGCCTCAACCATCCAATCAAGCGGATCGCCGACTTCCAACCATACTCAAACCTTCTCGAGCTAGTTCATCAAGCGACCAAGGCCGAGAGACAAGTGCAAGATGACATCAAATACGCCAAGTACTCGTCCAAGACCTACGGCTCCTACTCTCAAGCTCCCGCGACTTCAGCACCTCCTACCTCCACTCGAGCGTCACCAAGTACCGGCGACAAGTCAAGTTCCAAGCAAGTTTCACCTTCCTCGACTCGTCCTCCGGTAAGCACCTACAAATCCAAGACTCCTTCATCTTTGGTGCCTCCTGATGATCCCGTCAAGACAAGTTCATTCAAGTGCTTCACATGTGGCAGCCGAGGACACAAGTCCTTCCAATGCACCAACAAGCGAACGATGATCTTCAACGATGACGGCACATACGACTCGATGAGTGAAGAAGAAATGGAAGCCATTGAGCACGTGTCCATGCACCGGCGCGTGAACAAAGATGAAGATGATCAAGTCTTTTGTGACAACGATTCAAGTCCCTCTCTCGTGGTCTCCAAGGTCTTGACGCTCCAACACCACCAAGACGAAGACCAAAGGTGCCACATCTTCCACACCAAGGCCGACATCAATGGGCGCTCCGTCAAGGTCATCATCAACGGAGGTAGTTGTCACAACTTGGAAAGTGAAGAGCTATGTTCCAAGCTGCAATTGGTCAAGAAGAAGCACCCCCGCCCCTACAAGGTGCAATGGCTAAGTGACTCTGGCACTATTCAAGTGGAGCACACTGTGCAAGTTTCTTTCAAGATCGCTGCCTACGAGGACACCCTAGAGTGTGATGTGGTTCCCATGTCCGTGTGCCACCTTATTTTGGGAAGACCTTGGCAATTCGACCGTGGCGTTATCCACAACGGATGAACCAACCACTACAACTTCAAGATGAAAGGCACGGAGTATGTGCTTCGACCAATGTCACCAAGCTAAGTGATTACCGACAAGCAAGCTTCCACCCATCATGGACAAACTAGTGAGAGAGTGCACCACCAAAAAGAAAGTGAGAGCCACAAGCCAAAATTGAGCGCCTCTTCGCCAAGAGAGAAAAACTTAGTCCTCCTAGCCACAAAAAGAGAGATGAGAGAAGTGTGTGAGAACCCATCGAGTGTCATCCACTTTGTCCTCCCATGCAAAGATGAGGTTACCAACACTAACAATCCTAATCCTCTTCCTAAGTGTTTTCCAACTTGTTGCAGGAATTCGAGGATGTGTTTCCCAATGAGCTACCTCCCGGTCTCCCTCCTCTACGCGGCATTGAACATATGATCGACCTCATCCCCGGCGCACCTCTTCCAAACAAGGCTCCCTACCGCGTCAACCCCGAAGAAACTAAGGAGATCCAACGGCAAGTACAACAACTCATCGACAACGGACATGTACGTGAAAGCTTAAGCCCTTGTGTCGTTCCCGTTATACTTGTGCCCAAGCAAGATGGTAGTTTTCGCATGTGCTCAGATTTTAGGCCCATCAATGCTATCACCATTCATTATAGACACCCCATTCCTCGCCTAGATGATATGCTCAATGAACTTAGCGGCGCCACCATTTTCTCAAAAATTAACCTTAAAAGTGGCTATTATCAAATCCTCATACAAGAAGGTGATGAATGGAAAACCGCTTTCAAAACAAAATTTGGCTTATACGAATGCTTGGTTATGCCTATGGGTTTGTCGGAAGTTCCCGGTACTTTCATGCGTATTATGCATTTTGTGCTTCGTCCTTATATTGGAGTGTTTGTTGTGGTTTACTTCGATGACATTCTTGTTTTTAGCAAATCCATGAAAGACCATCTAAGTCAAGTTAGGGCTATTTGGCAAACTCTTCGCAAGGAACGTCTTTATGCCAACATGAAAAGGTGCACATTTGGTGTTGACAAGCTTGTTTTCTTGGGATTCGTTGTTTCTTCCAAGGGTGTGCATGTTGATGAATCTAAAATTGAAGCAATTAAAACTTGGCCCCAACCCACCAATTTGCAACAAGTGCGTAGCTTTCTTGGCCTTGCGGGTTTCTATCGTTGCTTTGTGAAAGACTTTAGCACCATCTCCACACCTTTGCATGCTTTGAGTAAGAAAAATGCTCCTTTTGTTTGGGGACCTTTGCAATCAACCGCTTTTGATGAGCTCAAATCTTTGCTTACCCATGCTCCGATTCTTGCTTTACCCAACTTTGACAAAACTTTTGAGGTTCATTGCGATGCAAGTGGTACCAGAATTGGTGGAGTTTTGATGCAAGAAAGGCGAGCTATTGCATATTTTAGTGAAAAACTTTATGGTGCTCAACTTAACTATCCCATCTATGACAAAGAATTGTATGCTTTAGTGCGTGTGTTACATGTGTGGGAGCATTACCTTCGACCGCATGAGTTTGTCATACATACCGATCATGAAACACTTAAATACATAAAAGGTCAAACCAAGTTGAATAAACGGCATGCTAAATGGAGTGAATTCATTGAATCTTTCCCCTATGTGATCAAGTACATTAAGGGCAAAGAAAACATGGTGGCGGATGCCCTTTCCCGCAAATGCATGTTACTTACGCAACTTGAATTGAATGTAGTTGGCTTTGATCATATCAAAGATTTGTATGAGGGTGATGTGACTTTTGCTACTCCTTATGCTAAGTGTGCGATGCATAATTCTTGGGAACGATATTATATCAAAGATGGTTATCTTATGAGAGCTAACAAACTATGCATTCCCGAGTCTTCTCTTCGTTTGCTCCTTTTGCAAGACGCTCATGGAGGCGGACTCATGGGACACTTTGGACGAGACAAGACATTCGCCATGCTCTCCAAGAACTATTATTGGCCTAGGATGTTTCGCGATGTCGCCCGCTTCACCAACCGGTGCTCTACATGTTGCAAAGTTAAGTCACACTCTCAATTCCATGGTTTACATATGCCTTTATCGATTCCACATCAACCGTGGGAAGACATTAGCATGGATTTTGTGCTTGGGTTACCTAGGACTCAAAATGGCAAGGACTCTGTTTTTGTTGTTGTGGACCTATTCTCTAAAATGGCTCATTTTATCCCATGTAATAATATAGACGATGCTTCACATATTGCCAATCTCTTTTGTAGGGAAATCTTGCGGTTGCATGGTGTACCAAAGACAATTGTGTCGGATCGAGACGTCAGGTTCTTAAGCTACTTTTGGAAGACGCTATGCACCAAGCTCGGGATCAAGCTACTATTCTCCACGGTATATCATCCTCAAACCGATGGCCAAACGGAAGTCACCAACCGGACGCTTGCAACTCTCCTACGCATGTTGATCAAGAAGAACATCAAGGAGTGGGAGGAGTGCCTACCCATCGCCGAGTACGCCTACAATCATGCAAGACACTCTACCACCGGCAAGTCCCCCTTTGAGGTCATCTACGGTTTCAACCCTTTGTCACCGTTGGACATCCTTCCTCTACCGCTTCAAGAACGAGCAAACATGGACGCGAGTGCAAGGGCCGCCTACCTCAAGAAGATGCATGAAGAAACAAGTTCCATGATCGAGCGCCAAGTACAATGACTCGCTTCCAAGATAAACATCAACAAGTCCCCGATGGTGTTCCAATCGGGTGATCAAGTATGGATACATCTCCGCAAAGACCGCTTCCCCAAGGAACACAAGTCCAAGCTACTCCCGAGAGCCGACAGACCATTCAAGGTGCTTGCACGCTACAACGACAACGCCTACAAGGTCGACATCCCATGCGATAAGTACAACGTTAGCGACATCTTCAATGTCAAAGACTTGGCCAAGTACCATGGTGATGAAGAGCACGATCCGTGGACAGATCTCTCCCAATGGGGGGGGTGATGCGGAGCATCCCTCGTCTACCCGCGCCGACACTCCATCACCACTGCAAGCACCGAGTGGACCAATGACAAGAGCATGTGTACGCGCCATCGAGAACGAGGTTGACTCTCTCCTATTTGAGTTTCGTTCGGATTCACATGAGAATTGGGTTCTACCTCATAAAGACATGCTATGCATTCTAGGATACCAAGGAGATGATCGCGAGAAGGAGAAGGTGAAGGTTCTAACACCCATGGAGCAAGAGGAGGAAGGAGAGGACAAGAAGAGCGAAGAAGAAAGCACGGGGGAGAAACCCCCTGGACACCCCGGGTGCCCGGCCTCCCCAACCCCGGGTGCCCGGCCTCTCCACCTGGGAGCTACTCCGGCCTGCCCCGGGTGCCCGGGCCCTCCTCTCCCAGCCGCTGGCCGCCCCTCTGGGTGCCCGGGCCTGGGACCCCCGGGTGCCCGGCCCCTCCCAGTCGCCCGCCTGGCGCCACCCCGGGTGCCGGGCTTGGACCCCGGGTGCCTAGGCCCCCTCCAGCCAAGCCCTTGTACGGGCCGGGTGCCCGCACCCCTCGCCACCGGGTGCCCGGCCGAACCTGATGTTGGCCCCTGGCAGGTCCGGGTGCCCGGCCCCCATGACCCCGGGTGGCCGGACGACACCGAGAGCCTGCGTGCCTCCTCGGGGCTTTGCCCTTGTATCCCCCCTCCTCCCTCCTTTCGTCCCTAAACTATATAAGGGCATCTCCTAGCTCATTTGTAGGGTTAGCAAAGTATTTAGAACATAAAAGAGGGCTTTGCTCATCTTCCTCCTCTAGGAGATCTAGACCTCCTCTTGGAGAAGCTCCTCTTGGAGATCAAGCCCTCCTCTTGGAGAAGATCCTCTTGGATGCAAGACCTCACCTAGTCGGAAGAACCTTACCCTAGTGCTATTTTCCTTGAATTGATCTTGTAATCTTGTGGATCTCATGTATGCTACTCTAGTGGATGTGACATTTGGGTTTGTTTGGGTGTTTTGTTCCTTGTGTTCTTGAGTGTTCTTCCTCCTTTTCCCCCTCCAAGTGTGAAAAGATCCCCTCTAGGGTTTGACCCTACCACATCAAGTCTCCTTACAAATTTTGGGCCGAAGCCATCAACACCGCATGTCATGCATCCAATCGGCTCTATCTCCGCAAAGGCTTGAACAAGACTCCATATGAAATACTCACCGGTAACAAGCCCAACCTCAAGTACTTTCGGGTGTTCGGTTGTAAGTGTTTCATTCTCAAAAAAGGTGTTCGATTGTCTAAATTTGAGGCTAGAGCTCATGAGGGCATATTTGTTGGTTATGCTACAAACTCTCATGCTTACCGTGTCCTCAACAAGTCCACGGGAATCATTGAGGAGACGTGTAACCTGGAGTTTGACGAGAAGAACGGCTCCCAAGTGGAGCAAAGTGGTACTTGTGATGTAGGTGATGAAATTCCTCCCCAAGCCATAAGAAGAATGGGTATTGGTCCTATCCTACCCATTGAGGAAGCCCTTGTGGTTGAAGGAGAAGGACAATGCTCCAGTCAAGTGGAGCCATCACCGACCCAAGACCCACACGCTTCCGAAGAACAAAGTGAAGGCCCTCAACCACGTGAACAAGATCAAGGGCAAGATCAACCTCAAGATGGTGGTGAGCCACAAAGTGATGCCAAAGGTCGAGTTCTCCCTTCCAAGCAAGTTCAAGATCAAGAGCAAGCTCAAGATCAAGAACAAGCTCATGACAGCGCTCAAGATGATCAAGTTTTCGCTCCTCTTTTCACACCTGAGGAGGAATTGGAGCGTCGTGCCGCGAATATTGCTTCCAAGCTCACAACCAAAGGTCATCTCATGGAGAATGTGGTTGGAAGCCTAAGAAAGAGGGTAAGCACTCGTAGACAATTAGCAAACTATTATGAACATCACGCGTTCGTTTCTTGTGTCAAACCCCAAAAGGTTTATGAGGCGCTCGAGGATCCAGATTGGCTCAATGCCATGCATGAAGAACTCAACAACTTCGAGCACAACCAAGTGTGTAGATTGGTGCCAAGGCCAACTGGGAATCATAATGTCATTGGAACCAAGTGGATATTCAAGAACAAGCAAGATGCTTATGGTATCACTATTCGCAACAAGGCTCGTTTGGTGGCACAAGGCTACTCCCAAGTCGAGGGTATCGACTATGGTGAAACCTTTGTTCCCGTTGCTCGCCTTGAATCTATTCGTTTGTTGATTGCTTATGCTTCTCATCATAATTTGAAGTTGCAACAAATGGATGTGAAGAGTGCTTTTCTTAATGGTCCTATTAATGAGTTGGTGTATGTCAAAAAAATGGGGTTCGAGGATCCCTATTTCCCCTATCATGTGTACCAACTCGACAAGGCACTCTATGGCCTTAAACAAGCCCCACGTGCATGGTACGAGCACCTTACCGAGTTGTTGCAAGATCGTGGGTTCGAAATTGGGAAAATTGACCCCACTCTTTTTACTAAGAAGGTCAAAGGGGAGTTTTTTGTATGCCAACTATATGTTGATAATATTATCTTTGGTTCCCCTAACAAAGCTTTCAATGAGGAATTTTTCGCTCTCATGACCTCAAAGTCCAAGATGTCTATGATCGGAGAGTTAAAGTTCTTTCTCGGGTTCGAAATCAAGCAAAGAAGAGAAGGAACCTTCATCAACCAAGCCAAATACACTCAAGACATGCTCAAGAGATTCACTCTAAGTGATGTCAAGCCAGATTCCACTCCAATGCTCGTTAAATGCCAACTTGACATAGATCCCAATGGTAAAGCGGTGGATCAAAAGGTATATCGCTCCATGATTGGCTCCCTGCTTTACATTTGTGCATCTAGACCAGATATCATGTTGAGTGTGGGAATTTGTGCACGGTTTCAAGCCGCACCTAAGGAAAGCCACTTTGTGGAGGTCAAGCGAATCTTTCAATATTTGGCTCATACCCCAAACTTTGGCTTATGGTACCCAAGAGGAGCCAACTTTGATCTTTTGGGCTATTCAGACTCATATTGGGCGGGAGACAAAGTGGATAGGAAGTCCAGTTCTGGAGGGTGCCAATTTCTTGGTTGCTCTTTGGTGAGTTGGTCTTCTAAGAAGCAAAGTTGTGTATCTCTCTCGTCCACCGAAGCGGAGTATGTGGCTACCGGTAGTTGTTGTGCTCAACTTCTATGGATGAGGCAAACTTTGAAGGATTACGGTGTCACTTGTGACAAAGTGCCTCTTTGGTGTGACAATGAAAGTGCCATCAAGATCTCTCTCAACCTGGTACAACACTTCAAGACGAAGCATATTGAGATTCGGTATCACTTCATCCGGGATCACATTAGGCGAGGGGAGATCAAGCTCAAGTATGTCAACACTCATGATAACCTTGTAGATATTTTCACGAAGCCCTTGGATGAAGCAAGATTTCGCGAGTTAAGGCATGAGCTAAATATCATTGATTCAAGCAATGTAGCTTGAACCCTTTCACACCCACCATGCTCAACATGATATCTTGTTTAGGTGTAGGCATGGAAGTAGGGGGAGTGTTGTTCTCTCAATGAACTCTCCCTCCCCCCCCCCATTATGCATAAATTGATCAACTCTTTCACATTAGCCATTTTGATGGTACTTGTGCTTCAAAGACGAGTTTTGGTCATGGGCCCAAGGATAATTCTTCGCGGTGCCATACCAATTGACTCAAACATAGGCGGCTTCGGCCACCGCCCTCTCTGTGGAGAGGTTGTGTTTCGTGTTTGGCCCTTGTTGTCGTTTGCCCTTCTCTTTGTGTCGTGTGTGTATTTGTGTTGTCTCTTTGTGACGCCCCCGATTCAATCATACACTAATCATGCACGCAAACGTGTACGATCAAGATCAGGGACTCATGGGAAGATATCACAACACAACTCTAAAACATAAATAAGTCATACAAGCATCATAATACAAGCCAGGGGCCTCGAGGGCTCGAATACAAGTGCTCGATCATAGACGAGTCAGCGGAAGCAACAATATCTGAGTACAGACATAAGTAGATAAGTTGCCATAAGATGGCTAGCACAAACTGGGATACAGATCGAAAGAGGCGCAGGCCTCCTGCCTGGGATCCTCCTAAACTACTCCTGGTCGTCGTCAGTGGCCTGCACATAGTAGTAGGCACCTCCAGAGTAGTAGTAGTCGTCGATGCTGGCGTCTCGATCCTGGGCTCCAACGTCTGGTTGCGGCATCCGAGAAGAAGAGGAAAACAGGGGAAAAGAGGGAGCAAAGCAACCGTGAGTACTCATCCAAAGTACTCGCAAGCAAGGAGCTACACTACATATGCATGGGTATATGTGTAAAGGGCCATATCGGTGGACTGAACTGCAGAATGCCAGAATAAGAGGGGGATAGCTAATCCTATCAAAGACTACGCTTCTGGCAGCCTCCGTCTTGTAGCATGTAGAAGAAAGTAGATTGAAGTCCTCCAAGTAGCATCGCATAGCATAATACTACCCGGCGATCCTCCCCTCATCGCCCTGTGGAAAAGCGATCACCGGGTTGTCTGTGGAACTTATCTGGGTGTCTTTTATTAAGTATCCGGTTCTAGTTGTCATAAGATCAAGGTACAACTCCAGGTCGTCCTTTTACCGAGGAACACGGCTATTCGAATAGATAAACTTCCCTGCAGGGGTGCACCACATGACCCAACACACTCGATCCCATTTGTCCGGACACACTTTCCTGGGTCATGCCCGGCCTCAGATCAAATACCAAGATCTCGTTAAGCGTGTTATTATGAAGCAATCGCGAACGCCGACCAGGGCCAGGCCCACCTGTCTCCCAGGTGGTCTCAACCTGCCCTGTCGCTCCGCCACAAAGATCCACACAGAGGGCCGTCGGGACAAAGGTCCTTTCAGCCCCCAATCCGTGAATCACTCGCGGGTACTCCTCGAGCCGACCCGACTTTAGTCACCATCTGTAATATGTATATATGTATAGTATATACCCGTGATCACCTACCGAGTGATCACGGCCCAATAGTATAGCAAGGCAGACTAACAAGTATGTAGGGCCAATGATGATAAACTAGCATCCTATACTAAGCATTTAGGATTGCAGGTAAGGTATCAATGACTGTAGCAACAATGACAGGCTATGCATCAGAATAGGATTAACGGAAAGCAGTAACATGCTACACTACTCTAATGCAAGCAGTATAGAGAAGAATAGGCAATATCTGGTGATCAAGGGGGGGGGCTTGCCTGGTTGCTCTGGCAAGAAGGAGGGGTCGTCAACTCCATCGTCGAACTGGGGGTCGCCGGCAGTCTCGGGGTCTACCGGAAAGAAGTAATGGAGGGGGAACACAATAAATAACAGAGCAATCAAAGCGTCACAAAGCGTAACATGGCAATACACGGTGCTAGGGGTGACCTAACGTAGTGGTAGGTGATATCGGCGAAGGGGGGAAACATCCGGGAAAGTATTCCCGGTGTTTCGCGTTTTCGGACAGATGAACCGGAGGTGAAATGTTGCATGTTTGCTATGCTAGGGATGTGTGGCGGACGAACAGGCTGCATATCCGGATTCGCCTCGTCGTTCTGAGCAACTTTCATGTACAAAGTTTTTCCATCTGAGCTACTGTTTATTTTATATTAATTTTAAAATTTTAAATTATTTTTAGAATTTATTTAATTAATTTAGTTCAACATTATCCAGAATAGTGCATGCTGACATCATCATGACGTCAGCATGACGTCAGCAGTCAACAAAGGTGTTGACTGGGTCAATCTAGCATGTGGGTCCCACTGGTCATTGACTCAGGTTAACTGAACCGGGTTAATTAGATTAACTAAGTGATTAGGCTAATTTATTTTAATTAGATTAGTTAAACATGATTAATTAATTAATTAATTAATTATTAATTTATTTATTCTAACATTTTTTTTAACAAAAACGTTCTGGGCGGGGCCCATCCGTCATAGGCCCTAGTGGCCATGGTGGGTTCGGGTGCCGCGAGGGCTGCCCGAACAGGCAACGCGGGTGCGGGCGCTGGGCACAGCCCCAGCGAGCGCATGCCCACAGGCGCCGAGGAGGGCGGCAGACCTGGCAGGTCGCCAGGCCGGCATGGGTGAGGCCAGCACGGGCCGGCCGGGGAGCAAGCGGCGGCGGGCACAGCCCCGTGTGGGCGGGCAGAAGCATGGCGCAGCCGTGGCGCGAGCGGGGCATGGGCGTCCGATAGGGCGGACCTGAGTAGAGGCTGTTGGGGCACCGCGGGTGGCTCACCGGAGCGTGGCCACGGCGAGCAGGCATGGCGCGGAGGTCTCCGTGCGACACAGTGGGGCGAGGACACCATGGCGACAAGGCGAGCGGAGTCCGACTGGTCCCTGGTGCTGGCTGGGGCGCATGAGTGGAGTCGGGCGCTGGCAACCACGGGACGGGCGCGGGGAGTACGGAGTCAGGCGCGCGGGCGTTCGTAGTGGCCGCGGTGACCGAACAGGGAAGGGGAGAGGATCTGAGGCCGGGGGAGAGGGCGCGGCCATGGCGGAGCAGGCGCGCGGCACGGCCGAGAGAGGAGGGAGTGGTGCGTGCTCACATGGCTGGTAGGGAAAGGGCAGCGGGGGTCGGGGTGGTCGATGAGGACGACGGCTTTGAAGAAGGCAGACCGGCGGGAAGGAGGAAGCAGGCCGGCGGGGGAGCTCCGGGCACCGGCGTGGTCCACTGGCGGCGACGGGAGACGGCGTCGGGCACCGAGCGAGGGAGTAGGGGATCGGGCTCCCGATCCAGATCCAGCGGGGGTGGGGGAGAGCGAGTGGGGAGTGGGGGGTGTCGGTTAGGGTTTCCCCCCTCGTGGGGATAAGGCAGGGGCGGGTCGGCCGGCTAGGCCAGGTGGGTCGGCCTGGCCGGTGAGCTGAGCCGTTTGGCCTAGTTGGCCAGGGGGGCTTTTTATTTTTATTTTTGTTTTGCTTTGTTTTCTCTTTTTGTAGTTTCTTTTCTTTTTATTTATTTTCTTTCCTGTTTTAAATCATCTTAAATTATCTAGGCACTTTATAAAAATGTCTTTATTACACCATATTTACTTAAGCAAAATATGGCACCGCCCGAACAATTTTGTTTTAACTTTTAAAAACTTTTGTTGTTTGCCATTAATTTAAATTTGAATTTTGAAGCATTTTCGAATTAACACGAGATTTAACAACAGTAACCGTGGTGATGTGGCATCGTTAACGTGGGATTACTGTAGCCTAATTATCCGGGCGTCACACTCTTGTGCTCACCTCTTGGTGTGTTCGGTGTCTTGAAGGTTGCATTGCAAAGGTCATTTCTCTCTTTTTTGCGAAACTTGCACTCTCTTGGGGGTATGATACTACCGCGGCAAGCCACAGTACTACCGTAGGAGTAGATTGCCCTGTGCGTGCACATGTGCATCCTAGGCACGGTACTACCGCTTCCATCGCGGAAGTAATTTTTTATTGCCGTTGGAAGAGCGGTACTACCGCCCAGCAAGCGGTACTTCCGCCCGGGCGGTACTACCGCGATGACCCACGGTACTACCACGCCATCGCGAGCAGGTGGGGGTTAAGAGCGGGGCAGGGGGAGTTCCAACTCCCCCATACCCATTCATCTCCTTTCCCCACCCCGTCTCTCTCTCCTGCCCAAGAATGGCGCCGGCGGACCTCGCCACATCTCCGTCTCCTGCCGCTCTCCTCGCATTCCGTCCGCTGGGATCGTTCCCCACCTCGTCCTCTTGCCATGGACCCCAGTATTTCCCCAAGTCCTTCTCTTTTTGTTCCGTTCTTGTGCTTCTAGGTCTTGGGGAGATGCATGTGTAGTTGATGTCTACTACACAACCTTCTTCTTGTAGACGTTGTTGGGCCTGCAAGTGCACATGTTTGTAGGACAGTAGCAAATTTCCCTCAAGTGGATGACCTAAGGTTTATCAATCCGTGGGAGGTGTAGTATGAAGATGGTCTCTCTCAAACAACCATGCAACCAAATAACAAAGAGTCTCTTGTGTCCCCAACACACCCAATATAATGGTAAATTGTATAGGTGCACTAGTTTGGCGAAGAGATGGTGATACAAGTGCAATATGGATAGTAGATAAAGGTATTTGTAATCTGAAATTATAAAAACAGCAAGGTAACTAATGATAAAAGTGAGCATAAACGGTATTGCAATGATAGGAAACAAGGCATAGGGTTCATACTTTCACTAGTGCAAGTTCTCTCAACAATAATAACACAGATAGATCATATAACAATCCCTCAACATGCAACAAAGAGTCACTCCAAAGCCACTAATAGCGGAGAACAAACGAAGAGATTATGGTAGGGTACGAAACCACCTCAAAGTTATTCTTTCAGATCAATCTATTCAAGAGTTTGTACTAGAATAACACCTTAAGACACAAATCAACCAAAACCCTAATGTCACCTAGATACTCCATTGTCACCTCAAGTATCCGTGGGCATGATTATACGATATGCATCACACAATCTCAGATTCATCTATTCAACCAACACAAAGTACTTCAAAGAGTGCCCCAAAGTTTCTATCGGAGAGTCAAGACGAAAACGTGTGCCAACCCCTATGCATAGGTTCATGGGCGGAACCAGAAAGTTGGTCACCAAAACATACATCAAGTGGCACATGATATCCCATTATCACCACAGATAAGCACGGCAAGACATACATCAAGTGTTCTCAAATCATTAAAGACTCAATATGATAAGATAACTTCAAAGGGGAAACTCAATTCATCACAAGAGAGTAGAGGGGGAGAAACATCATAAGATTCAACTATAATAGCAAAGCTCAGGATACATCAAGATCGTGCCATAGAGGGAACACGAGAGAGAACACGAGAGAGAGAGATCAAACACATAGCTACTGGTACATACCCTCAGCCCCGAGGGTGAACTACTCCCTCCTTGTCATGGATAGCGTCGGGATGATGAAGATGGCCACCGGTGAGGGATCCCCCCCCCCTCCGGCAAGGTGCCGGAACGGGCTCCCGAGAAGTTTTTGGTGGCTATAGAGGCTTGCAGTGGCGGAACTCCCTATCTATCTTCTCCTTCGATGTTTTTAGGGTATATGAGATTATATAGGTGAAGGAAGTCGGTCGGGGGGTGCTCGAGGGGCCCACGAGACAGGGGGTGCGCCCAAGAGGGGTGGGCATGCCCAGCTATCTCCTGGCCTCCTCGAGGATCTTCTGACATGAACTCCAAGTCTCCCGGATCATATTCTTCCCAAAAATCACGCTGCCGAAGGTTTCATTCCGTTTGGACTCCGTTTGATATTCCTTTTCTTCGAAATACTGAAAGAGGCAATAAAACAACAATATGGGATGGGCCTCCGGTTAATAGGTTAGTCCCAAAAGTAATATAAAAGTGTATAAGCCCATAATCATTCAAAACAGATAATAAAATAGCATGAATGCTTCATAAATTATAGATACGTTGGAGACGTATCAGCATCCCCAAGCTTAATTCCTGCTCGTCCTCGAGTAGGTAAATGATAAAAGAAAGAATTTATGAAGTGTGAATGCTAGCAGGTGCACAAGTTTGATCAATGATAATTTCAATCACCTTTTCTAGCATGTTTATATGTCATAACAGTAGTTCATCTCATAAAACTTTTCATGATAAAGTAACAAGCTATTCACATGTCAAAGCATAGACCATAAACTTTCTTGAAAACTAGCAAACTTCATTCTTAGTCATCAAACAATTGCAATTCATCTTATTTTCAGGAAGGGTCTAGGTCAGAGCTTTAATTTAGCAAACTCCACATACTCAACTATCATATAGTCTTCTACAATTTCTAACACTCACACAATACTTGTGGTTATGGAGTTTTAATCAGACACAGAGAAAGATAGGGGCTTATAATGTTGTCTCCAAACGTATTCACCTTTGGGTGATGTCAACAATAATAGTTCATGCTAACTTACATTCAATTGGATATATATATCACGATCACCCTAACACAAAGTGCTTGCCAAAGGATAAAATGAAAAGGGGAAAGGTGAAGATCACCTTGACTCTTGCATAAAGTAAAAGACATTAAGTAAAAGATAGGCCCATCGCAGAGGGAAGCAGAGGTTGTCATGCGCTTTTAGGGTTGGATACACAAAGTCTTAATGCGAAAGAACGTCACTTTATATTGCCCCTTGTATATGGACCTTTATTATGCAGTCCGTCGCTTTTATTGCTTCCATAACAAGATCGTACAAAGCTTATTTTCTCCGCACTAATAAGTCATGCATATTTAAAGAGCAAATTTTATTTCTTGCACCGATGACAACTTACTTTAAGGATCTTACTCAATCCATAGGTAGATATGGTGGACTCTTATGGCAAAACTGGGTTTAAGGATATTTGGAAGCACAAGTAGTATCTCTATTTGGTGCTAGGAATTTTGGCTAGCATGAGGGGGAAAGGCAAACTCAACATGTTTGAATGATCCATGACAATATACTTTAACTGAGATGTGAGAAAACATAACACATTACGTTGTCTTCCTTGTCCAACATCAACTCTTTAGCATGTCATACTCAATGAGTGCTCACAATTATAAAAGATGTCCATGATAATATATTTATATGTGAAATATCTCTTCCTTCAACATTCTTTCATGAATTGTTCAAATGACCAATACAATGCTTGCTAACCGTCAATAAATTTACAACCTCTACTTCTTAGATGTGAAGTCATTACTCCCCATGGGATAAGCAAATGAAACATATATAATTTCAGATTTATGACATTCAACTCATTCAACCATTTACTCATAGGATATAAGTGAAGCACACGAGTAAATGACAAACTACTCCAAAAAGATATAAGTGAAGATCAATGAGTAGCTAAATAATTATGTAGCCATGTGAAGACTCTCTCCCATTAAAAGAATTTCAGATCTTGGTATTTTATTCAAACAGCAAGCAAAGCAAAACAAAATGACATTGCAAGGATAGCACGACTCATGTGAAGAAGCAAAAACTTAGGTTCAACCGATACTAACCGTTAATTGTTGAAGAAGAAAGGTGGAATGCCTACCGGGGCATCCCCAAGATTAGATGCTTGAGACTTCTTGGAATATTATCTTGGGGTGCCTTGGGCATCCCCAAGCTTGAACTTTTGTGTCTCCTTAATTCCTCTCATATCATGGTTTCTCTAAATCTCGAAAACTTCATCCACAACAAACTCAACAAGAACTCGTGAGATAAGTTAGTATAAAATAATGCAAAAACCTTATCATCTTCTACTGTAACAAATCACTAAGATTATTATTCAACATTTAATACTAAATGTCTCTGCATATTTAATACCCCTATCCTCAAATAGAACCATTAAACAAGCAAACATATGCAAACAATGCAAACATAACAGCAATCCGCCCAGTATAGTCTGTAAAGAATGCAAGATTCATCATACTTCCCTAACTCCAAAAATTAAAATTAAAATACTATGCTGTAGGAGGTTTATCAGAGCTCATCATGAAAAAATATTCAACATTATATCACTCTCTGACTTTTCAAGGGAACTTTTGCAACAGCGGTAAACTTTCTGTTTTGAAACAGAAACATGTATACATGCAAAATAAGCATGGTAAAGGCTATCCTTGACATTTTTATTGAAAATAGAGATGCAAAACATTATTCTAAATAACATCAAGTAAATACTAACAAAATAAAATGACGCTCCAAGCAAAACACATATCATGTGGCGAATAAAAATATAGCTCCAAGTAAAGTTACCGATGAACGAAGACGAAAGAGAGGATGCCTTCCGGGGCATCCCCAAGCTTAGGATCTTGGTTGTCCTTGAATATTACCTTGGGGTGACTTTGGTATCCCCAAGCTTAGGCTCTTACCACTCCTTATTCCATAGTTCATCGAATCTTTACCCAAAACTTGAAAACTTCACAACACGAAACTCAAAACAAAACTCGTAAGCTCCGTTAGTATAAGAAAGTAAAACCACCACTTAGGTACTGTAATTAACTCACTCTTTATTTATTTTGGTGTTAAACCTACTTTATTCCAAGTTCTCTATGGTTCATACCCTTACATACTAGCCATAGATGCATCAAAATAAGCAAACAACACACGAAAGGCAGAATCTGTCAAAAATAGAACAGTCTGTAGAAATCTGTATCAAACGTATACTTCTGGAACTCCAAAAATTATGAATTAAGTTGGTGGACCTGAGGAATTTATCTATTAATCATATGGAAAAAGAATCAACTTAAAATCACTCTTCTGTAAAAAATGGCAGCTAATCTCGTGAGCGCTAAAGTTTCTGTTTTTTACAGCAAGGTCATATAGACTTCACCCAAGTCTTCCCAGAGGCTCTACTTGGCACTTTATTGAAACAAAAGCTATAAAACATGATTACTACAGTAGCATAATCATGTGGACACATAAAAACAGTAAGGGTAAATATTGGGTTGTCTCCCAACAAGCGCTTTTCTTTAATGCCTTTTTAGCTAGGCATGATGATTTCAATGATGCTCACATAAAAGATAAGAATTAAAACATAAAGAGAGCATCATGAAGAAAATGACTAGCATATTTAAGTCTAACCCACTTCCTATGCATAGGGATTTTGTGAGAAAACAACCTATGGTAACAATAATCAATTAGCATAGGAAGGTAAAACAAGCATAGCTTCAAAATTTTAAGCACATAGAGAGGAAACTTGATATTATTGCCATTCCTACAAGCATATGTTCCTCCCTCATAATAATTTTCAGTAGCATCATGAATGAATTCAACAATATAACCAGCACCTAAAGCATTCTTTTCATGATCTACAAGCATAGAAAATTTACTACTCTCCACATAAGCAAATTTCTTCTCATGAACAATAGTGGGAGCAAACTCAACAAAATAACTATCATGTGAGGCATAATACAATTGAAACTAAAATCATGATGACAAGTTTCATGGTTATCATTATTCTTAATAGCATACAAGTCATCACAATAATCATCATAGATAGCACTTTGTTCTCGTAATCAATTGGAACCTCTTCCAAAATAGTGGAATCATCACTAAATAAAGTTGACACTCTTCCAAACCCACTTTCATCAATATAATCATCATAAATAGGAGGCATGCTTTCATCATAATAAATTTGCTCATCAAAACTTGGGGGACAAAAATACCATATTAATCAAACATAGCTTCCCCAAGCTTGTGGATTTGCATATCATTAGCATCATGGATATTCAAGGAATTCATACTAACAACATTGCAATCATGCTCATCATTCAAAGATTTAGTGCCAAACATTTTATAGATTTCTTCTTCTAGCACTTGAGCACAATTTTCCTTACCATCATTCTCACGAAAGATATTAAAAAGATGAAGCGTATGAGACAAACTCAATTCCATTTTTTTGTAGTTTCTTTTACAAACTAAACTAGTGATAAAACAAGAAACAAAAAGATTCGATTGCAAGATCTAAAGATATACCTTCAAGCACTCACCTCCCCGGCACGGCGCCAAAAGAGAGCTTGATGTCTACTACACAACCTTCTCCTTGTAGACGTTGTTGGGCCTGCAAGTGCACAGGTTTGTAGGACAATAGCAAATTTCCCTCAAGTGGATGACGTAAGGTTTATCAATCCGTGGGAGGCATAGGATGAAGATGGTCTCTCTCAAACAACCCTGCAACCAAATAACAAAGAGTCTCTTGTGTCCCCAACACACCCAATACAATGGTAAATTGTACAGGTGCACTAGTTCGGCGAAGATATGGTGATACAAGTGCAATATCGATAGTAGATAAAGGTATTTGCAATCTGAAATTATAAAAACAGCAAGTTACCTAATGATAAAAGTGAGCATAAACGGTATTGCAATGATAGGAAACAAGGCATAGGGTTCATACTTTCACTAGTGCAAGTTCTCTCAACAATAATAACATAGATAGATCATATAACAATCCCTCAACATGCAACAAAGAGTCACTCCAAAGCCACTAATAGTGGAGAACAAACCAAGAGATTATTGTAGGGTACGAAACCACCTCAAAGTTATTCTTTCGGATCAATCTATTCAAGAGTTCGTACTAGAATAACACCTTAAGACACAAATCAATCAAAACCCTAATTTCACCTAGATACTCCATTGTCACCTCAAGTATCTGTGGGCATGATTATACGATATGTATCACACAATCTCAGATTCATCTATTCAACCAACACAAAGTACTTCAAAGAGTACCCCAAAGTTTCTACCAGAGAGTCAAGACGAAAATGTGTGCCAACCCCTATGCATAGGTTCATGGGCGGAACCCGCAAGTTGGTCACCAAAACATACATCAAGTGGGACATGATATCCCATTGTCACAACAGATAAGCACGGCAAGACATACATCAAGTGTTCTAAAATCATTAAAGACTCAATCCGATAAGATAACTTCAAAGGGGAAACTCAATTCATCACAAGAGAGTAGAGGGGTAGAAACATCATAAGATCCAACTATAATAGCAAAGCTCGGATGCATCAAGATCGCGCCACAGAGGGAACACGAGAGAGAACATGAGAGAGAGAGAGAGAGAGATCAAACACATAGCTACTGGTACATACCCTCAGCCCCGAGCGTGAACTACTCCCTCCTCATCATGGATAGCGCCGGGATGATGAAGATGGCCACCGGTGAGGGATCCCCCCTCCGGCAAGGTGCCGGAACGGGCTCCCGAGAGGTTTTCGGTGGCTACAGAGGCTTGCGGCGTCGGAACTCCCAATCTATCTTCTCCTTCGATGTTTTTAGGGTATATGGGATTACATAGGTGAAGGAAGTCGGTCGGGGGGGTGCTCGAGGGGCCCACGAGATAGGGGGAGCGCCCAGGGGGTGGGCGCGCCCAACTATCTCCTGGCCTCCTCGAGGATCTTCTGACATGAACTCCAAGTCTCCTGGATCATATTCTTCCCAAAAGTCATGCTGCCGAAGGTTTCATTCCGTTTGGACTCCGTTTGATATTCCTTTTCTTCGAAATACTGAAACAGGCAATAAAACAGCAATATGGGCTGGGCCTCCGGTTAATAGGTTAGTCCCAAAAGTAATATAAAAGTGTATAATAAAGCTCGTAATCATTCAAAACAGATAATAAAATAGCATGAATGCTTCATATTATAGATACGTTGGAGACGTATCAGTAGTTCATGTGATTTTTAGCTAAATCTGTGCAAGAGGGATTTGTAGGAGAGTGGTAGTGCAGTAAGCATGCTATTTGGATTGACACAAAAGTTTAGTTTGATCAACGGTAGTACCAATCTAGTTTTGCGGTTGTTCCTAGATCCAGATCCGCTGTTATTGTGGCATTTGAATCCGTGCGGTACTACCGCTCCTCCTGGAGCGGTACTACCGAATCCACGCTCATTATCTGCCTCGCGCGGTACTACTGCTCCCTTGGAGAGGTACTACCGCTCGGGGCGCGGAAGTAAAAAATTACTTCCGCTCCAGGCGTAGTACTACCGTGCCACCCCGTCACGGTACTACTGCGGCTGGAGCGGATGTAATTTTTTACATCCGTGCGCCGGTCCGGTACTACCGTAGATTTGCAAATAATTTTTTCTTGTCCTTCCAAATCTCGTGCTTGCTTGTTTCTTTTGGCTTTGGCCCTGGTCTTTTCATTGATCCTTCTCATTTTTCTTGCATGTTCTTGTGTTGTGTGTCTAGGTGGTGGCTCCGGTTCCAATGTCCGTCGATCGAATCTGGTCCGTGACACGGGCTCGAAGCGCCTGCGCAACCAAGATGGAACTCTAGAGGGCTCCAATGCCTCTCAACGCAAAACCAAGCACACCTCCATGAAGCTCAAGGAGCCCACCATGGGCATGAATGAGATACCCCTCGCTGAGTTTATCGTTCGAAGTAAGATCAACCCATATGTGAATCCACGTGCCAACTTCAGACGGAATGATCTGTTCTGGACCAAGCAGCAAAACCTTACCTATCTGGATGTGATCAAGGCCAAGCAGAACATCTACGTGGACGTGCACTGGATTGACATGAATCACATGAGGCAGGATAAGCACTGTAACTATTTTGGTGAGGCTTTGGACCTGGTGGAGCAATTTGGCATTGAGCACATGCTTACCTTTCACCTGGACTTTGACCTAGAGATTGTGGCTCAGTTCTTTGCTTCGGTCCACTTCCATTCTGATGAGGCAAGGACCATGACATGGATGACCAATGGTCAACAGATGACTGCTACGTGGAAGGACTTCATGGATTTGCTTCAGGTTCCTAATGCGGGGCTCGACATGCCCGTTGGTGTTCGCCCTCATGCCAACCCTGAGTCAGCCAACAAGAACAAGCTTCAGCCCTTCTTTGTTGAGAAGACGCTTCCTAGTAAGAAGAAGGTGTGGGTGCTGAACTCCTTCCTTGACATCATGCATCGGATCTTCCGCAACTCCTTCTTCTCGCGCATCGGTAACAAGGACAACGTGCATGCCTATCTTGTGGATATGATGCTCCTTTGTGAGGAGGCGCGTCATGCTCAGATGCAACCACTTGATGTCTCACATATCATGTGGTGCGAGCTTTAGTTTGTGGTGTTCAACCATAAGGTCCCCATCTATGGGCATTACCTGTTTCTCTTGATCACGAAGACTTTCGAGAAGCTCTATCCCGATGATGAGTTTGTTGCCCCCGACTGGATTCGTCATGAGCCCATCAAGCTCTGCATCAAGAGCCAATGGGCTAACACCACCACCAATGTTGAGGCCGAGGCTGCCAAGATGGATGTTGATGAGGATGAGATCGATGAGGAGGAAGTGGATGAGGACAGTTCCGATGGATACACTCCTCCCTCTACTGAGCCCTCTTGGGATAAGAAGCTAAAGAAGAAGATGAAGGCTCTATTCTGCATGCAGGCCCAGGGGCAGTACAGGGCCCATGTTGCCTCCAAGGAGAGTCACCAGTGCGATAAGAAGATATTGAGGTCCTTTGGCGAGATTGTGCACAGTGGCTCAGAGGAAATCATCACTCCGGAGGCTGCCTGGATAGCCAAGCAGGAGTATTAGTGGACGGAGTCAGAGGAGGAGCCTATTCCCACTGCCGAGACCGACGAGGAGTCGTTTTCTGCCTGAGCTACCACCTGTGTTGTAGGTGTCCTCTCTGCCTTTTTGGTGTCTCGATGCCAAAGGGGGAGAGAGTGTAGGATTTGCGCGTCTTGTGTCGTGTGTTTAACTTTGTCGCTTTGCTTTCGGTCTATTGAACCTCGTTTGCTTTGGTTTGGTTTGTGCTCGTAAGACTAAGTTATCTATCATATGGTGTAAGACATATGCTCTCTAGCGTATTTTATTGTCTTTGTTACTCAGTAGTTCGTGAGCCTATGCTATCTTGTGTCCTTCTCTTTATGCTCATATTCATCTTCTTGCCTACTTGCTTAGTGTTAGTTATATTGTCAAGAAATGCCTTGTCTATAAAATATAGGGGGAGTGTTGATCCTAGTATGTGTGCCATGCAGTCCAAAGCACTTCTCTAAGAGTACACACATCTAGAGGGAGCCATCTATATTTTATAGATGGTGGGTTTGTCGTTGCTTCATTTTATATCCCTATGTGAAAATCTCGTATATTGTCATCAATCCACCAAAAAGGGGGAGATTGTAAGGGCATATTTATCCCTTAGTAGTTTTGATGATTGATGACAATGCTTTTGCGGACTAATCGTGTGCATTGAGCATTTCAGATATATCATGTCTAAGCACAAGACAATTTGGTGCCCCTCGAAGACTATTGAAGACAACGTTTCTCTACGTTTCTTTTCGGTGGATTTGAGTCATAGGAAAGCCGTACTATTAAGAGGGGTCCGCGTTGGAAAGGTTTGCGTGGAATCTGACGTACACGTCTGTCCCTTTTTGCACAACCTTTCCTTTGACTCTTTGGAGCATCCTCCATTTCTCCGTGTCTCTGCAAAATGAAGGACTCCTGATGTTGTTGAACTGAGGCAGGCGGTAGTGCTGCTCTCTAGAGCGGTACTACCGTAGGCCCTCGCGGTAGTACCGGGCACCAGCATGGTAGTACCGTGGCCTCAGGCCAGGTGCAACTGCTCGAGCAGTAGTAGGGGCGGATGTAATTTTTTACATCCGTGCCCTACACAGTAGTACCGCGCCTGAGCGCGGTAGTACCATGAGCTCTAGCCAGGCACAGCAGCATGAGCGGAAGTAGGGGCGGATGTAATTTTCTACATCGGCGCCCTACACGGTAGTACCGCTCTAGGCGTGTGGTAGTACCATGTCGGATTTTTGCATAGACCTAAACTCAGCGGAAGTAGTCACAGATGTAATTTTTTATGTCCGTGCCTTCTCAGCCTTGACTATCCCTGCCTTGCGGTAGTAACGCAAGGGGGTGCTGTAGTACCGCAACAGTGGTTCTACCGCTCCCTGCCTTAGCATATCAGATCTAGTCCTGGCCTCTGCCGTGCCAGCGGTGAAAGTGCAATCATGCCCTTAATCATATTTTGATGTTGATGACAACATGCATGTTGGGAGTAATCATGTTTATCAAGTATATCTCAGGATTATGTCTCAAGGGCGGTGTGTGGATCATGACTACGGACATAAAAACATATATACATATATCACTCGAGAGCAGAGACACAAGACAAAGACAGAAAGCTTTGGCTTCTTTTTTGGTTTGTTATTGAGTATAGGGATCCCGCACTATTAAGAGGGGATCATTGGATTTCGCGAAAGAACTTGGTCAAACCCACAAAATTCCCTCACATATCATCTCAAGATTCTTCCTCTAGCTTATGCACAAATATTGGTATGTTTCTATGAGGTTCAGCTATCACCGGACGTCCGAAAGTCTACAGACGTCCGACCTCTCTGAGCCAACCAGGCTTCCAACTCTCCCCGGTTGTCCGGTGCATCTCCACGGAACTGATATTAGCGGAAGACCAATCTCACCGGACGTCCGACCACCAGACGTCCTCTCACCTCCGAATATTCTGTGCACTTCAACAGAATGTTATTTGCGGATTTCCGACCACACCGAACGTCCGGACACCGGACGTCCGCTCACCTCCGGATATCCGGTGCACTTCAATAGAATGTTATTTATGGATTTCCGGCCACACCAGACGTCCGGCCTCCGGACGACCGGCGCCTTCCGGGCGTCCGCTGGCTGTGAGTGCCATACCTCGTCTGTGCCCCTGGTAGATGTTCCAGCGACCGAACGACCGGCGGCATGGGCGGATGTCCAGTCTAATCTATGGCACCAGTCGTTTGGTACCCACCGGACGTCCGTCAGCCCCTCTGCACTAAGTGGCTCAATGGTCTGTTTTACACTCACACTATATATAGCCTTCTCCCTCTCCCAGGATATTGCTGACCATTCACTTTGAGCTTCCAAGAACACATCTCACTCCCTCTCTTGACACTCTACACCAAATCCTAGATCCCCAAAGGATTTGGGAACATTTGAGAGAAGTTCTCCAATCAAGTGATAGATCCACTCCTTCTCCTTCTACTCACCCAAGGAATTCGTGATTTGAGCAAGTTCTTGAACATTCCCCAATGTTCTTGTTACTCTTGGAGGTTGGAGACTCCTAGGCTGTAGGAGTCTTTCAGAGAGGAATCGACCATTGTGATTACCCTCGAAAAAGTTTGTGAGGGTTTGGAGACCACCCCAAGGTCTACCACTAGTGGTTGAGAAACGCCTTCGTGGTGTTGTCTCAAAGAGAGAATAGGGTGAGCCTTCGTGGTGTTGGTGTGCCTTCGTGGTTACATCCACCTCTCTAAACAGTGACGTAGCTTCCCTCCAAGGAATTGAACATCAGCATACATCCTCGTCTCTCGGAGTTGTGGTTATTCCTACCCTAACTCCCTACTTGTGGTTACTTGTCTCTTGCTCTTACGTTTATCATATTGTGCTTGCTTACTCATATATTAGTGCCACTTGTTTAGCTTGCTTAGCTCTTAGTATCTTACTTGCAATTGTTAGGCTTACTTACATATTCCGCATTATTGCCAAAAATTGCTAAGTAACAATTAAAATTTGTAGTTGTACCTATTCACCCAACTCTAGGTCCATCTCGATCCTTTGAATTAGTATCAGAGCCTCGTGCTCTATTCTTGTGGCTTAACCGCCCTAGAGCGAGATGAACCCCGATGGGACTCCCCTTATTGCAGATCCGATGAATATGGGCGCGGCTTCCACGGAAGCCAAGTCCTTCCCTTCAAAGGATCTAGAACAAGCTCTTGCTAAGCAAAAGGAGGAGCATGATGCCTCTCTTGAGGCCTTGGTCCAAATGAGGTTAGCCACACTAACCACGAGGTGCCTACCCCTTCACTTTGCCAACAACCTCCTAGCAATGAACACTCCAGTGTTCCTTGGCTCGATGGAAGACCTCAAATAGAGAAACCTAAGTATAACCCTCAAGGCAAACCTCCTTTACTTGATGCCACTTCCGATTTTGCCTTGTGGAGAGTTGCTATGCAGGATCATCTTCGATATGGAAATGATGAGATGCTGGAGATCTTGGAGTATGGTTACCATTTGGTTGATCGAAAGAACCTTACACCAAGAGAAATTTATGACAAGAATCTCAATGACACCACAATCATAGGTATAAGGAGAGGTATGGCTGAAAAGCAAAGGAGACCATTCATACACATCACAAGTGCCAAAGAACTATCGGGAAGTATTGTAAGATCCAAGACCGGTACCTCCACTCTTTGACTTGCTCAATATGAAATTGCCAAGGGGCAATTGCAAAACTTTTGTATGGAGAAAGGTGAATCTCCCAATCAACTTCTTGAGCGTCTCATGACTCTCACTGCTGACATTGAGTTGTTTGAGTGTGACAAGACACAAGATGGATTCAACATGACTAAGAAATTTCTTGTGGACAAGCTGCTCCATGCTCGTGCTCCCTATCATCACCAAATGGTGTGGGACATAAGACAACACCATGCCTTCAAGGAAATGACTCCGGATGACATCATATCCACTTTCCAGCTATTTGAAGAGTCAAAGGCAAATGCTACAAAACATATTTCCATGCATGGTACCTCAACATCAAAGATCAATCTTGCATTGAAGGCCAAGCATGTATGTGAAGATGAGCAAAGTGAAGAAGAAGAAGAAGATGATGATGATGATGAAGATGGTGATGAGATGGAATCTGATGAGGGCCCTTCATATGAAGACATGGCCCTTTTTGTCAAGAAGTTTAGTGCGGGGAAATTCAAAGGAAGATTCCAGAAGAAGAAAGTGAGAAAATGCTACAACTGTGAAGAAACCAATCACTTCTCCAACGAGTGCCCTTCTGAGAAGAGAGAAGATAAACCAAGGTTTCGCAAGACCTTTCCCAAGAAGAAGTTGCCAAATCCTTTGTACTCCAATCTCAAGAAGAGAGATGGGAAAGCAATGGTTGCTCTTGAAGAATCCGACCCGGATGATGTTAGTAGTGTTGCTGGAGTTGCTCAAGATTCTCAAAACACGTTGAGGCTAGTTAACAAGAGTGGTGATGTTGTCACCTACAACTACATGAAGGACTACAAGGGCAACACTCACAAGTGCCTTATGGCAAAGGCCGTAGTAGAAGATGGATAGGACCAAAGCTCTCCTAACAAGGTCAAGGTAACCCCACGATCAAATCCTCCTCTATTCACTCCCTCTACTCCTAGTGATGAGTATCTTGATGCGGAGGATAGTTATGAGGATGATGATATTAGATGATCCTATGTTTGCTAAACTTAATAAGTTCATGTGCTCCCTCAAAGGAAATAAGCTCACTATGTTTCATATGCTTATGGAGATGGTTAGTAAGCACACCATCACCATTAAGGAACTCGAAACCCTCGTCATTGAGGAAAAGGAAAAATATGAAATCCTTGAGCGGAAAGTCCAATATGTGGAAACACAAAATGATGAACTATGCTTGAAAATTGGTGCAAACATTGATGTTCATGCTAAAGATCTTGCCTCCTTGAAAAAGGCTAAGGACTCTTGTGTAGAGTTGATGAATGATAAAAGTAAGCTTGTGAAGTCTCATGCTTCTCTCTCTAAGGATTGTGAGCTCCTATCTGTGTCCCTCAAGACTAAGGAAGAAGAGCTCACCCTTCTTACAAAGAGTTTTGAGACGCTCAAGCTTACTTATCTTGAAACTCTAGCCAAGGCCTACTCTTCTCCCATTATTAATGTTGAGGCTTGTACTACTAACTCTAGTAGTGATCTAGCATCTATTATTGAGTAGAATCGCTTTCTCAAAGATCAAATCGAGAAAGGTATCATGACATGTGCTCAAGGACAAAAGAACCTTAATGAGGTGTTGAGCCAACACAATGAGGTGTTTGCCAAAGAGGGGCTTGGGTTTGACCCAAGCACAAGCAAGAAGAAGTCGTCCTCTCAAAAGTGCACAACCCCTCTAAAGGAAACATTTGTACGAGAAGGGCACAAGGAGAAAGGTAAGGTTGTTAGTGGGAAGGCCACAAGGGGCATGCCCACTCTCAACAAGCCAAAAGAGTTCATACCTCCACCCTATGTACTTCGTAAAACCAAGGATTGAGAAGTTTATGCAAAATTTGTTGGTCCTCGAAATGCATTCTGATTCTATGCTATTTGGGTCCCTAAGATCCTTGTGACTAACTTGAGAGGTCCCATTGCAAAATGGGTGCCTCTAACCAAGTCATAATTGTGTGTAGGTTACCTTCTCCGGTGGAGTAAAATGGGTGATTGATAGTGGATGTACCAATCATATGACCGGAGATAGCAAATTGCTCTACGATTTCATGGAAGCTATTCAACCATTCATGAGCATTATGTTTGGTGGAGGTTAAAAATGACATGTACTCGGGTTGGGCAAGGTGGCTATCACAAATGACATGTCTCTTGCAAATGTCATGCTTGTCCAATCCCTTAAATACCATTTGCTTTCTGTTCGCCAATTGGCTTCTGTTGGTTATGATACACTCTTTGGACTAACGGATGTGAAAGTCTTTAAGAGAGATACTCTTGAAGTGGCCTTTGTTGGAGAGTTAGATGGAAACCTTTACACGGTTGATTTCTCGAAAGAGAGCACATTCCATGCAACTTGTCTAATGGCCAAGGCCGACAAGGGGTGGCTATGGCATCGCCGGCAAGCCCATGTCGGCATGAGAAATCTTCAAGATCTCTTACAGGGTAATCACATCCTTGGACTAACCAATGTCCCTTTTGAGAAAGATTGTGTGTGTAGTGCATGCATAGCCGGGAAGCAACATCACTCAAAGCACCCACCCAAGAACATTGTGTCTACTTCAAGGCCCCTGGAGCTCCTTCATGTGGATCTTTTTGGGCCTCCTTCATGGGATAGTATTGGGGGGGGGGGATTACAGACATGTTATTGTTGATGATTACTCAAGATATACATGGGTCTTCTTCCTCAAGTCCAAGGACGAGACAAAGATCACCTTCATTGATTTTGCCAAGCAAGCACAACACAAGTTTGACAAAGAAATCTTGGCAATAAGAAGTGATAATGACTTCGAGTTCAAGAACTACACCTTGGAAGAATTTCTTAGTGATGAAGGGATTGAGCATCAATATTCAGCTCCATACACTCCACAAAAAAATGGTGTAGCAGAAAGGAAGAACCGCACACTTGTGGAGATGGCAACATCGCATGCCATGCATCAAACCGGCTCTTTCTCCACACTATATTGGAAAAGACTCCATATGAGCTTCTAACTCGGAACAAGCCAAATGTCAAGTACTTTCGTGTATTTGGGTGCAAATATTTCATCCTCAACAAAAGAGAACAGTTAGGAAAATTTCAATCCAAAACCATTGAGGGCATATTTGTTGGCTATGGATCAAACTCTCACGCCTATAGAGTCTACAACAAATCCAATGGATGTGTTGAAACTTGTGAGGTGGTGTTTGATGAATTTAATGGCTCCCATGGGGAGCAAGCTGATCTAAGTGATGTAGGTGAAGAAGATTCTTCTCAAGATATCTTGACCATGGGTGTTGGTGCACTTCTTCCAATGGAACAAGAACCTCATGATGATGATGAAGAAGATGGAAGCTTCACACATCATCAAACTACTTCAACACCCTCACAACCACAAGCACCTATTGCTCAACCAATGCCCTTAGACCAAGTACAAGATGATGATCAAGTTCCTCTTCATGATAATAATCAAGAACAAGTCATCCTCAAGGGCAAGAACAAGAATGTGAAATCATTGACAATGCAAGATGAAGAAGAAGATCTTCCACCACATATTAATGATCCATATGTTGAGGATGTGGATGATGGACATGAAGTTGAACCTCGTGAAACTCTTACCTCCATCATGCCTCGACTGGCCGGTCATGTTGATGTTGATAAAATTCTCACCGGCATATCGGAATGTAGAGTCACTCGTAAATATTTGACAAACTTTTGTGCTCACTTCTCGTTTGTGTCTAGTGTTGAGCCTCTTAAGGTACAAGATGCATTGATGGACAATGATTGGCTCGTTGCTATGCAAGACGAGTTGAACAGTTTTGAATGCAACCAAGTGTGGTCATTAGTCAAGAGGCCACCTACCAAGCACAACGTCATTGGAACAAAATGGATTTTCAAGAACAAGCAAGATGAGAATGGTGTAATCATCCGCAACAAGGCAAGGTTAGTGGCACAAGGGTACTCACAAGTTGAAGGTCTGGACTTTGGTGAGACCTTTGCCCCCGTTGCCCATCTTGAATCCATTCGCATCTTACTTGCTTATGCCGCTTTCAATGGTTTTACATTACATCTAATGGATATGAAGAGTGCTTTCCTTAACGGTCCTCTACAAGAAGAAGTATATGTGTCACAACCACCTGGGTTCGTTGATCCCGATCACAAAGACTATGTGTATAAACTTCATAAGGCTTTGTATGGCCTCAAACAAGCACCTCGTGCTTGGTATGATCATTTTAAGAAGTTTTTACTCGATGATGGTTTTGTGAGAGTGGTGATCGATCCCACTCTTTTTACTAAGAGGGACAAGGGTGATTTGATCTTATGCCAAATCTATGTAGATGATATCATTTTTGGTTCTCCTGACATTCATTTGTGCAAGAAGTTTGCGGCTTCAATGACCAAGAATTTTGAAATGTCACTCAATGCGGATTTGAAGTTCTTTCTCGGATTTCAAATTCAACAATTTCAAGAAGGAATTTTCTTGTCTCAAGCAAAATACCTCAAGGATATCCTAGAGAAGTTTGGCATGTCTGATGCTAGTCCATGCAAGACACCCATGCCAACCAAAATTAGACTCACTGAAGACACAAATGGTATTCCTTTCGACCCATCTATTTATCGCTCTATGATTGGTTCATTGCTTTATCTTTGTGCATCTAGACCAGACATCATGTTCAGTGTATGCATGTGTGCTAGATTTCAAGCTTCCCTAGGGAAAGTCATCATAAGGAGGTTAAGCATATTCTTAGATACCTTGTTCACACCCCAAAGTTGGGTCTATGGTACCCCAAGGATGCTAAGTTTGATCTCATTGGGTACATGGATGCGGATTCAGCTGGAGACAAAGTGGATCGTAAGTCCACCTCTGGCGCATGTCAGTTTCTTGGACGCTCCTTGGTAAGTTAGTCCTCGAAGAAACAAAATTGCATTGCCCTCTCTATTGTAGAAGCTGAATACATTGCAACCGCCAGTTGTGCAACTCAATTACTATGGATGAGGCAAACTTTGAAGAATTACAGTATCACCTATAGACATGTGCCTCTTCTATGTGATAATGAAAGTGCCATCAATATTGCTGAGAACCCCAAAGATCATACCCGCACCAAGCACATTGATATTAGGTATCACTTCTTGAGAGATCATGTGGAAAAGGGTGATATTGAGATTGATCATCTTGGTACACATTTGCAACTAGCAGATATTTTCACCAAACCATTGGATGAAGCAAGATTTTGTCGACTTAGGCGTGAACTTGGTATCTTGGAGCTTCACAATATCATGTGAAATCTAGTACCCATTCATGCATGAAATTAATGTCTTGTCTTTATATAGGCATATATTTAGGGGGAGACACTCAACTCATGAGTACTCTCACCCTACGTAATGCATAAAAAAACAACCACTCTCAAAGCTACCATGTTATTCTAACTATGGTGCTTTCCATGATGGAGTAGTGATTATGCATCCAAAGTTCAAATCTTTGGGAAGCCATGTCAAGTACACTCATACATGGTGGCCTTGGCCACCGCTCTTGTCATTAAAACAGATGCTCATTGCTTAATATATTGTGTCTTTACATCTTGCTACGTATTGAACTCATCATCTTCCCATCATTGTCATTAGCACCAACTATGACACCCTAGTCTCAAAAATCCATAGGTGCTTCCGGTCATCCGCTATGTACCTGACATCCATAAAATCCTCTCTGGTGCCATATTACCAGTCGTCCGCTGAGACTAGACTTCTGCTAATTTTTCCCCTGGCCCAGGAACCGGACGTCCGTAGAACTCCGGTCGTCTGGACTTTTCTCGGGCACCAGACGTCCGTAGAACGCCAGTCGTCCATAAAAAGCCCTCTGTTGTCATCAGGCTGGTCGTCTCATCTCTCCGGTCTTCCATTAATTCTTTCCCTGGCCCAGGCACCGGACGTCCGTAGAACTCCAGTCATCCGGACTTTTCTCAGGCACATATATATAGCGCGGGGTGCGGTTCGGGTCAGTTTACCCTAATTTGTTCGCCCCCCTCTCCTCTGTTCCCCACCGTCACCGCCCCTGACTTGCGGCTCCTCGCTGTGGCTGCTCGCCGCCCGTACCCCTCACCGACGCCACACCGCTCGGGTCACCCCTGTCCCCGGTGCAGCCCACTACCTGATTCGCTCCGGTCGCTGTCTTCTTCTGCGTTCTTCACTCCGAGGTAGCACCTGTCTCTTCTCCCCTCATCCATCGATTCTTTGATCTATGGTGGGGGTGTTGATTTGGGTCTTCCTCCTCCCCTAGGTCATGATGCCCAAGACCAAGCACTCCGCACGCAAGCAGGTCACCGGTGGGCCATCTCACATGTCTTGTCGTGGTGGCGCCGATGACTCTCAGGAGCGGGCTCATCCTCGGAAGCGTGTCGCCCGTCCTCACAGCTCTACTAGCAACTCCTCCTCGGAGGAATCTGACTATGAGGATGAACTGGATGATTTGGAGCAGCCCGAGTCTGTTGCTGTCTGCACCTCCGCACCCAAGCTGGGAACTCGTAGGCCCACCTTCAAGCCTCCTCCTACTCTGGTGCAACCTCACGGTGATGCTCGTCACATCTCTCTTGAACCTCCTTTACCACTCGACCGCAATGTTAAGCGGTTCAACAAGGTTCCCATTGCTTCCTATATTAAGTTGCATCATGTTGTTGATCAATTTACGGTTGTTAGTGACTCTCAGGACAATCGCTTTCGCACTAATGTCCAGGCAGACATTTTTACCACTATCATCATTCCAAAGGGTCTATCCCTGCATTTATGCATTGACTTAGAGCATATTCGTGCACATCCGATGAAATATCCGGGGGCTATTGAGCTCATTGAGTCATCCAATCTTGCTGCTCCATTTTCATTTCAGCATGATTTTAACCAAGCTGCCATTCATCAATTCTATGCCACCTGTTACTTTGGTCCAAATAACACTGTCACTTGGATGACCTCTAACACCGTACTCCCGGCATCTTATTCTCAGTTTGTTGCTGCCCTTGGTTTCCCTGACACTGGGTTGAAAATCCATAAGGATGACCCAAACCATAGGCCCAAGGGCATTGATGTTTGTGCGGATCTTCTCAAACCTTTGGGTGAAATGACTAGGGATGAGAAACAAAAGGGCCTGAACCAAGTCTCCATCTGGCGCTCACCTTTCTACATCATCTATCAGTGTGTCATTCGCACCGTTTATCCTAAGATGGGTGACAAGGGCTCTTGCAATAGCTACTGCATTGATCTCATGCATCGCCTCTGTACATCTCCGAAGGGGAAGATCAATGTCCCTCATTTCTTGTGGCATGAGATCCGTCTCGCTTGTTTTCAGCACAAGCGGGCTTTTCCTCATGATACCTTTATTTAGGCTTTCATTAAGAGTGTTGCTTCATTTCCCATTGCCCGCACTCACTTGCATGAGCGATGGGTCATTCCACCTCACATGGCAGATGATTGGGTCCCCAAGGACCCTTCTGCTCTTGCTCGTCGCACTGCAGCTAGTGTTCCTCCTCCTACTACTCGTTCTACTCCTTCCAGTTCTGCATCCTTTGGGCGCATTGCTCGCTTTATTGGGAAGGCTCACTATGCAATGATGAAGGTGTTCACTTTTCATTGCTCCCAAAATCACGACGTTGTCACTCGCATGGTCAATTCCAAGAATGCTCTAGAGGCTCGTCTGAGAGACTCCAGAGTTTACGATGTGAGTGACGATGAACGTCTCCCTGACGAGCCACCTTATGACTTCGGTTTTCCCTCGGGTCCTGAGTGCGCTGACTTCTTTGACGATGCTAGTGGCAGTGGTGCTCATGATGATGATGATGATGCTCTCTGATGTTGCTATGACCCCCCTTTTGGGTATTTGATGCCAAGGGGGAGTAGGCACTATGTGATTCTATGATATTAGCTTGTATCGAACTCATTGTTATGTTTTTATTAGCTTGTATCGAACTCATGTTATGAGATTTTATAGACTTATGTTCTATGCTATGAGTGATGAACCTATATGGAGCCTATTTTAAAGCTTATGTTGTCTTGACTATCTTATGTATGAGATTTGGTTGTGTTGGTATCATATTGAGGGGGAGCTCTCTTCATGTTTATTCTTTATGGTATCATATTGAGGGGGAGCTCTCTTCATGCTTATTCTTTATTTATTGAGCTCCACATCAAATCCTTTCGATATTTGTGTGTGTGCATATATGTTGTCATCAAGTACCAAAAAGGGGGAGATTGAAAGTGCAATCATGCCCTTAATCATATTTTGATGTTGATGACAACATGCATGTTGGGACTAATCATGTTTATCAAGTATATCTCAGGATTCTGTCTCAAGGGTGGTGTGTGGATTATGACTACGGACATATATATATATATATATATATATATATATATATATATATATATATATATATATATATATATCACTCGAGAGCAGAGACACAAGACAAAGACAGAAAGCTTCAGCTTCTTTTTCGGTTTGTTCTTGAGTATAGGGATCCCGCACTATTAAGAGGGGGTCGTTGGATTTCGTGAAAGAACTTGGTCAAACCCACAAAATTCCCTCACATATCATCTCAAGATTCTTCCTCTAGCTTATGCACAAATATTGGTATGTTTCTAAGAGGTCCAGCTATCACCGGACGTCCAAAAGTCTACGGACGTCCGGCCTCTCTCAGCCGACCGGGCTTCCGGCTCTCCCCGGTTGTCCGGTGCATCTCCACAGAACTGATATTAGCGGAAGACCGATCTCACCGGACGTCCGGCCACCGGACGTTCGCTCACCTCCGAATATCTGGTGCACTTCAACAGAATGTTATTTGCGGATTTCCGACCACACCGGACGTCCGCTCACCTCCAGATATCCGGTGCACTTCAATAGAATGTTATTTGCGGATTTCTGACCACACCGAGGGTCCGGCCTCCGGATGACCGGCGCCTTCCGGGCGTCCGCTGGCTGTGAGTCCTATACCTCATCTTTGCCCCTGGTAGATGTTCCAGCAACGGGACGATCGATGGCCCGGGCGGACGTCTAGTCTAATCTGTGGCACCGGTCGTCCAGTACCCGCCGGACGTCTGTCAGCCCCTGTGCACTAAGTGGCTCAACAGTCTGTTTTACACTCACACTATATATGGCCTTCTCCTTCTCCCGGGATATTGCTGACCATTCCCTTTGAGCTTTCCAAGAACATATCTCACTCCCTCTCTTGACACTCTACACCAAATCCTAGATCCCTAAGGGATTTGGGAGCATTTGAGAGAAGTTCTCCAATCAAGTGATAGATCCACTCCTTCTCCTTCTACTCACCCAAGGAATTCATGATTTGAGCAAGTTCTTGAACATTCCCCAACGTTCTTGTTACTCTTGGAGGTTGGAGACTCCTAGGCGGTAGGAGTCTTTCAGAGAGGAATCGACCATTGTGATTACCCTTGGAAAAGTTTGTGAGGGTTTGGAGACCACCCCAGGTCTACCACTAGTGGTTGAGAAACGCCTTCGTGGTGTTGTCTCAAAGAGAGAGTAGGGTGAGCCTTCATGGTAACATCCACCTCTCTAAACGGTGATGTAGCTTCCCTCCAAGGAAGTGAACATCGGCATACATCCTCGTCTCTCGGAGTTGCGGTTATTCCTACCCTAACTCCCTACTTGTGGTTACTTGTCTCTTGCTCTTACGTTTATCATATTGTGCTTGCTTACTCATATATTAGTGCCACTTGTTTAGCTTGCTTAGCTCTTAGTATCTTACTTGCAATTGTTAGGCTTACTTACATATTCCGCATTATGCCAAAAATTGCTAAGTAACAATTAAAATTTGTAGTTGTACCTATTCACCCCCCTCTAGGTCCATCTCGATCCTTTCAAGCGGTAGTATCGTGGTCCGCCGTGGTAGTACCGCAGGCCCATGCGGTAGTACCACTTGTATGGTGCGGTAGTACCGCGTGTTGCGGGCTAAGTTAGTGGATAACGGTTGGATTTGTTCTTCCACTATAAAAGGAGTGTCTTCTTCTCCGAGTTGACTACCTCTTCCATCTCTAAGCTCCATTGATGCTCTAAGCTCCATTTTTGCCCGATCTCTCTCCCTAGACAATCAAACTTGTTGATTCTCTAGGGATTGGTTGAGAAGGCCTCGATCTACACTTCCACCAAGAGAAATTTGATTCCCCCCACTAATCCCTTGCGGATCTTGTTACCCTTGGGTGTTTGAGCACCCTAGACGGTTGAGGTCACCGCGGAGCCGTAGTCCATTGTGGTGAAGCTTCGTGGTGTCGTTGGGAGCCTCCAATTAAGTTGTGGAGATTGCCCCAACCTTGTTTGTAAAGGTTCGGTCGCCGCCTCCAAGGGCACCAATAGTGGAATCACGGCATCTCGCATTGTGTGTGGGCGTGAGGAGAATACGGTGGCCCTAGTGGCTTCTTGGGGAGCATTGTGCCTCCACACTGCTCCAACGGATACGTACTTCCCCTCAAAGGGAAGGAACTTCGGTAACACATCCTCGTCTCCATCGGTTCCACTCTTGCTTATCTCTTACCTTTACTTGTGCAAGTTATATTGTGTTATATCCCTTGCTTGCTTGTGTGCTTATTGTTGTTGCATCATATAGGTTGCTCACCTAGTTGCATATCTAGACAACCTACTTTGATGCAAAGTTTAATTTGGTAAAGAAAAGCTAAAAATTGTTAGTTGCCTATTCACCCCCCCTCTAGTCAACTATATCGATCCTTTCAATGTTTTTAGGAATTGCTAGTTTCAAGATAAGGCTAAGAGATGACCCATTGTAGACTCTTTTTGTCATCTCTAGATTACATGCAAAACTTAAGATAAGACTATCTTATAAACCATTGTACATGCCCTTATGGGCTCGTATGCTAATGGAGCCCCCCCTGATGGCCTCTCTTTCCTGTTTTACTAAATTTTCTGGGATTTAATAAAAAAGGATTCCATGTCCTTGTTCGGGATTTTGAGGAGGGCTCTCTAGATATCCAGAGGCTCAACTATGCTATTGTCACATTGATCTCTAAGGAACCCGATGCTAAGGATATGAAGAAATTTAGGTATATATGCCTTAGTAATTGCTTTATAAAAATCTTTAGCAAAGCTATGGCTAATAGAGTGTCTCCTGTGTGACAAAGACTACTTTCTCCGTGTCAGTGTGGGTTTGTCCGAGGAAGATTCATTCTAGACAGTGTGATCACAACCCGAGGCCATCCATGAACTACATAACTCTGGCAAGCCTGGGGTTATCCTCAAATTATATTACGAGAAAGCTTATGATAGGGCTAACTAAGATTTCTTGGTGGAGATGCTAGTCTAGAGGGTTTGGCAATAAGTGGATTAGGTGGGTATTGTCCATCATCCAAAATAGCTCCTTTAGTGTCCGTATTAATGACACCAGTGGACCTTATTGTGTTGGTGGGAAGGCTTGAAACAAGGGGACCCATTCTCTCCCATGTTGTTCAACCTTGTGGCTGATGTGTTCTCCAGGATGTTAGAGAAAGATGTCAGAACTAATGTTATTTATGAGATTATTCCTTATATAGTACCTGATAGCTTAGTCAGTCCTCAATATGTTGGTGATATGGTGTTTTTCCTTGATCCTAATCCTGAATGCGCCAGAAACTCAAAGTGGCTGCTTTCTTATTTTGACAAGATATCGAGTATGAAGATTAATTATGATAAATGAGATTTGTTGAGTGTTAATCTTGATGATGCTTCTTCCAAGTTGCTTTCACAAATTTTCTGTCTTAAAATTGGGACTTTTCCCTTGAAATATTTGGGAGTTCCTTTGCACTATTTGAAGCTGAGGAGTTCCATCACTACCGATGGTCGCCATCGAGCACGCTCGCACGACGCCATGTCTGTGGTCTTCGACATCGATCTGCCCGATGGAGTCGCAATGTCCCGACCACCACCATCAACTACCGTACCCACGAGCAGAGGGACCTCTTAGGTCGCGGGCACCACCCGGATCGGGGCCACAATCATCTACCCGGAGCAGAGATCCGAGCCGTCCTGGGCCCAAAATTGATCCGCCCTTGCACAAGCTCTCAGTCCTGGCCATCTCCGCCGCATGAGCATCCTGCACCACTGGCGGAAGAAAAGAGGCACCACTGGGACCCGCACCCTGCTGCCAACAGTCGTCGCGCAAGCCGTAGTGACTGACCCGCCGACCGATGTAGCCAGGCACCCTACGACGGCCGAACCAGACCGAGGCAAGGGGAAATCCCTGCCACGACCTAGCCCTCCGCCCACCGGAGCCGCGAGGAGCAACCAAGGCCAGCCAGATCCACGGACGACCTCGAGCAGCTCCCTCGCACCACGCTCGCAGCACCCGGCGAGATCCCTCGATGGATCCGGGCCACCACTACTTGCCCGTAGCACACCCCATTCGCCAACAACCATGATCTCCTAGAGGCAGGGCCGCGACCTTCGGCCCATGCCTACCTGACTCGCGCCGCTCAACACACCAGACCGGAAGGGCCATCGTCATCCAGACCAGCGCTGGCCTGCCGAGCGCGCACCACCGCACCTTTGGAATCCGTGCAGCCGTGGCAGCCCTGCCATCTGCCCACGCTGGCGGCACGATCGCCTGACTTGCTGCCGCCGCACCTCCGACACGGTGTCGTCCCGCGCTGCGCACACTATCGAGAGGGAGAAACGCCCCCCGCCTACGCCGTCTGGCTTTGCCCGACGACGGCCAAGGGGAGGAAATGCGAGGAGGGGATGGGAAGCGGTGGAAGTTAGGGTTCACATCCTGTGCACACTATCGGGCGAGACGAGTTTTCTTTTTTTTTTTGCGAGGAAAAGGGGGTTTCATTCATCAAGCAGCAGCCAGATCTGCATTACATAGGTCCGGCACCTCGTCCGGACCGGATCGAAGCCACACCGCAGTGCGCTTATTTATTCTACCATAGTTCGCTAAATAATGGCTAACAACATTCTGTTCTCTCCTTACATGCTTGACTAGATATTCCCCACGTTCCTGTAGAAGCCTAGTGATCTCACGAACCATCATCAGGTGCTCCGACCTGTTCACTCCACCTTCCTTCACCAGCTTGGCCACATCTAGGCAGTCCGTTTGAACAACAATTGGTAGTGCAGACCATTGGGAGGCTAGGGAAATGCCCTCCCTACATGCTGCAAGTTCAGATTCCAGCGGGGACGCACATTGCCGTAATTCTCGGCTAGAAGAGAAGATTATAGCTCCATGTTCGTCTCGAAGAACCATACCCGCCCCAGCACTCCCGTCCTTGCCACAGAAGGAGCCATCAACGTTAAGCGCTGCCCATCCAGCTGGCGGTGCCTCCCATCTTGGAGCCTGCTCCTTTGCCTGGTACGCATACGATATTGGTTTCCTCCTGTCCTGGTGGCCAGCCACCATCTTCCCTTTCACATGATCGCCAAGAGGGTCTGCCTGAAGGGCCAGCAAGGAGCTGATATAGCTAGTCAGAAACCTTGACGAGGCCTCCACTGGTGGTGGCCGTTTGTCGTGGACGATCTCATTCCTTACGTGCCAGCAGCGCCAAATCGTCATAAGCGTGTACATGCGCTCCTCCTCCGGCAGGTCAGCGAGCACATGGAGGAGCCACTTCGGTCCTGTGTTCACTAGCCGCCGGACGTCTGGGATGTTCCACTGCTGCGCCATTGACTGCCATAGGGCGACCGCTTGGGGGCATCTACATAAAGCATGGAAAGTGTCCTCCGGTTCGGTGGCACACACAGGGCAAAGATTAGACAGTTCAAGAGTACGAGAATGTTTATTTGTCCAAGTGGGAAGACAGTTTGTCGCTACCCTCCAAGCAAACACACGCACCTTTGGAGGAGCAGGGCACCTCCATAAAAAAGCCCAGACGGCTCGTAAGGGCGAGACGAGTTTTCGATCTACTCGGATACGTGCCCTAGCTATTCTAGCCGGGCAAAAAAAAATTGATACTTAAGTTGGTGCCAACGAAATGAGCAGTACATTGTGAATATTTTCGTTCCCTGTAGCTTCTAGTATGAACGTAGCGTTTTTTTGGCAGTAGTAGTAGGAGTAGCATTTTTCTATGATATCAATAACTCCCGAACGTCAGGAATCTACGTTCTCGTCCCGAACGGCTCCATCGCCGTCCATTTATTCCAGCACGAATCATAGTACATAGGCTGCCACGGTATCTTTTCCAAACGTTCGGGCTGGATGGCGAGCCACCGAACGAAACCAACACGCATCTTATCCGTTCGGGCTGGGTGGCTGCCGCGTCGGCGTGCCCAGCTCGTGCGGGGTGGCTTACCTGGCGGTGTGCCCGGAGACCACGGCGGGAGGAGATGCTCCAGGAGCACAAGCGGTCGTGCTCGGGGCGGCTCCAGCGATGCACGGGGAGCTGCGCGAGTGCAGAGTGAAGGCGATTGCCCGGGAGGCGCGGTGGTTGTTGCCGCCCGCCGGCAGCGGGCGCCGTAGCACCGGGCCGGGGCCGAGCGGCGTGGCCGTAGAACGCTGCTGGTGTCGGCGCCGTAGGAAGCGCAGCTGCGGGTCCCCGTTGTTTTGGCGCCATGAGCCGCGGGGGGCACTGCCTCGCTTCTGGCCAGTGAATCAGCTTGCGGCCATTCATGGTTCGAAGCGGCCTTCGTCGTCGATGCACGCCCACGACAGTTGGCGCAGCAGCAGCAAGGGGCGACTAAGGGATTACGCCATGTAAGTAACCCACCCTCTCAGTCCTGGCATAAGCACTAACTGAATCTCATTTCGTGAGCAGCACTTGGTGTATACAGACTGAGAGTGCGATTCAGAAGAAATAGAGTCACACCATTGTCATGAAGCAGGAGCTAACTGTGAGTTTCTAATGCATTCCAGGAGTAACTATTTTCGAGCCAATGGGATAAGGAAATTGTTGTTCCTGTGATAATGCCATGACAATTGGTTTGAGAAGACAGTGACACTTTTTATGCTCGATGGTTAGACAGTTTGCCTCCTAGCAAATTCAGATTAGGTGTGTAGATGATTTTTGCAGAATCTGGACATGGCAAATCGACAAATTGTAGACTTTGATGGGGCCACCAGATTAGTGTATGTTTGGGCATTTTTTTCAGAACCAACCTTTTGAACTAGTGTTCATTCAAATTTTACTACCCATGCCAAATTCAGACAGACCCATGGCAACTTAATTTCCCCCTATGTTTTTACAGGCGCTTTTAGATGATTCTTTTAGCCTTTTAGCC
>NC_041391.1:168469106-168476822 GCF_002162155.2 Triticum dicoccoides | reverse complement strand
CCTTCTGTTTTTGTACGGGGTTAAGATGATTCTTTTTGCCATGGCAAATTTATTATGTGTTGTAGTTGCACAGATAGTTAGCCCCATGGGGGTACGCATCCCCTCATTGCTTTTTTACCAATCTTTTCAAAACCTATTTTTGCATTTACAGTCTGAGGTTTCTCGGAATTTGGAGCACTTTGAGAGTTAGTTTAGTTGGCAAATCACATTAGGTGTAGCTAGTGGTTTGCTCCCCCTCTCCCTCACCTCAGACAAACTGGCATGGCAAATTTACATAAGGCGTGTAGATAGCTTTAGTTAGGAAATTCACAACCTATAAACGACCATGGTAATTAGTATGTTTTCTTGCCGTGGCAGTGGCAACTTATATACTCCCTCCGTCCCAAAATTCTTGTCTTAAATTTGTCTAAATACGGATGTATCAAGTCATGTTTTAGTATTAGATACATCCGTATCTAGACAAATCTAAGACAAGAATTTGGGGACGAGGGAGTACTTTTTATTGCCATGTTACATAGTCGTGATTTGTGAAGGTAAATTTATGTTTATTAAATTCACTAGATGCCCCACGGCAAATTCAGTTTAATGCCCATGGCAAGCTTCTTTTTTCAAGATGATGACAACCTTTTTTTTACAATGGCAATTTTTATAGTGATTTTGCCATGGCAAATTCACTAGATGTCCCACGGCAAATTCAATATAATGGCCATGGCAAGTTTCTTTTTTCAAGACGATGTCAACTTTCTTTTTTACCATGGCAATTTTTAAAGTGATTTTGCCATGGCAAAATCACTAAATGTCCCACGGCAAGTTCAGTTTAGTGGCCATGGCAAGTTTTTTTTAAAGACGATGTCAACTTTTCTTTTACCATGGCAATTTTTAAAGTGATTTTGCCATGGCAAATTCACTAGATGTCCCACGGCAAATTTAGTTTAATGCCCATGGCAAGTTTTTTTTTCCAGACGATGTCAACTTTTTTTTACCATGGCCATTTTTAAAGTGATTTTGCCATGGCAAATTCACTAGATGCCCCCCACGGCAAATTCAGTTTGATGCACATGGCAAGTTTCTTTTTTTAAGACGATGTCAACTTTTTTCTACCATGTCAATTTTTAAAGTGATTTTGCCATGGCAAATTCACTAGATGTCCCACAACAAATTCAGTTTAATGCCCATGGCAAGATTCTTTTTTCAAGGCAATGCTAGAAAGAATACATTTTTAACTAAGGAATCTCATTGCTGCATTCTTATTCATGTAAGATTTTTTCATATTATATTAGATGGGCAATTTTTCTGTACACTACATCGAGTAGGTTTTTAGGCATTTTCATGTTTGTTTTGATTTTCTGTAAACAAAGATCTTTTTTGTCGATGGCAAATTTTGCTTTGTTAATGACAGATGGCAATTTCTGGTTTGCATCACTGGGATTTTCTAGTTCTCAATCTTCTTCTTTTAATTTCAATTATTTCATAACATGGCAAAGTCTAGGCTTTCTCTTTCACAGATCAAAAAAATGATTTTTATTCGCAACACAAACTGGGGCATACCGTGTTTATTTTCTTTTTTTTAGTCACAAGGCCGGCAACTATGTTGGCTTGTTCACGCTGGGTGGGGGGAGGGCGTTGGGGCTGGGGCTCCTCTCATCTGAACGAACTTGTTCGATCGATGCCCACCCGGGCACCGAACGAATTGTTCGATCTAGGGAGTCACCAGGCTGAACGTCCGGCCATTATCGACGTCCTCGAATTTTCGAAGGCAAAATTTACACTACGGGCCATGGTAATTTATTATTAATATTTTTATCATGGCTATTTTATCTGCATAATATGGCAATTTTTTGTGGTGAAAATTAATGGACTAACCACATGGCAATTTGTACGGATTTTCGTTTTCTCTATGACATGGCAAATTTACTTTTAATTTTTTGCATGGCAAATTTAAGTTAATTCCCATGACAAACTTAGTGTATTTGTAGGGATTTTTGTTTTCTCTATGGTATGGATGGTGTTTTTAAGCAGCTTCATTGGATAGTAGTTGCCCTAGCATAGTTTTTGAAGCTTGTGAATTGAAAATGCAAATACTCACATTTGAATAAGTGGTAGTTTTGCCACTTAGAAGCATGTAAACCTTTTAGTTTGTAACAGTTTGTGGCTATTTTACGGACGTCAAACTACATGCATACATGTATTTTTTGAAGCCATATTTAGGCTGTTGTTTTATTTCAAAAAGGATGGCAACTTTCTCCGTATGTTAAACTAGAAAGTTGATGGTGCTATGGCGTGAGATAGTTGGGCCTTTGGCCCACTTGGTTTACTGGGGACGCTCCTTTTTTTTAATTTTTTGAATCAAGGGGACGCTCCTTTTTTAGCGATCAGGCGTTCGGACTGGAGCCTGTTTCCCCCCGAACGTTTTCGTTCGGTGGCACGATCGTTTCCGCACGAATCTTTCGTTCGGTGGGAAGGGCCTCCAGATCGAACATTCGGCTGTTATTGGGGTCCTTTTTCTAACCCGAACACATTTGGAAATTCCCCTGTCCCGAGTAACCTAGTTGGAAATTTCCGTGTCCGTCCGTCCCCAACTCGGGACGGAGACGGAAGCGCCGCGGCCGGCCTCGAGCTGCCCACCCCGCTCCGGATCCAGCCCCAACGGCTACCCACCAGCTCCACTTTCCTTCTATACCCGCCGCCACGCCATGCACGCCATCTCGCCGAAGCCGTGTCCTGCAAGGACAAGCCTCCGGCTGCCGCAACCGCCTCTGCCCCGGCTATAAAGGCGCGCCCTTTGGCCGGCCAGCTCCCCCTTTCTTCGTCCGGGGCTCCGGGCCACTCCTCCCCTCTTCGTCCGGGCCATGCCTCTCGCCTCGACTCGTCCTCGATTGGTGCCCCGCCTCCCCTTGCGCCTGGTTCTATCTCGCTCATCCTCGCTCGATTCGTCCGTTCGGATTAGAAGAAGCAGATTTGGTTTTGCTCGTCCGCGGGGTTCTTGATTTATTTGGTTCTGCTCGTCCTCGCTGCCGTTCGTTCAGAAATCGCGTCTGGTTCATTCGATTCGGTTCTGCTCGTCCTCGCCGTCGTTCGTTTAGAAATCGCCTCTGCTTCATTCGATTCTGCTCGTCCTCGCCGTTGTTCAGTCGATTCTGCCTTGCTCGTCCTCGCCGTCTTCCGTTTAGAGAATCGCGTCTGTCTTGATTTTGCTTGTCCACGCCGTCGTCGGTTTAAATAGAATCGCGCCTGATTTGATTCTGCTCGCTCTCGCTGTAGTCCGTTTGCAATCGCGTCTGATTTGATTCTGCTCGATCCCCTGTCTTGTTGCTGGGTTCTTTACACCGATGCTCTCGCGTGTTGTTCGTGCCGTCTCGTCGGGGGTATCTGTGGAAGAAGCGAGCGAGCGAGCGGTCGGTTTGGGTCGTCTGGTTGCGAGCTAGCAAGTCTATTTCAGAAACTTCTGCGTGCGCTTATGTCATCTGAGAGGCGCTCACGTTCCTGCGTTTCTTGTTCGCGTCGGGCCGATGTTCGCGTCTGCTTTTGAAATTTGATTACGGTTTATCGTGCTCGTTCAGATCGGTTTCTCTGTCCCGTCACCTGCGCTGTTCATCCTTATTTTCATATCTCAAACGCATGCGCCCTTTGATACTACTGTACTTGGTGGATGTTCAGATCTCAAACGCTGCGTTGTTCAGATCGGTTATTCTGATTGAAATTGGATTGTTGGCCCGCTGTCGATTCTTGTTCTACTTGATGGATGTTCAGGGTGTTACTGCTTATGTTCTTTTCAATTGCTTACTTCTTGTCATGCTTTGCTTATGTTCCCATATATGGTGATGTGTATTCAGGGGTGCTTAGGCAGAAAGTTTTACTAGAGTGCAAACCATGTAATTCCTCATGTTGCTGCTACTTCACAGTGCTTGAATTTCTTTATAGCTTTATCTGAATCACCCTCACCGCTCTAGAGAAATCAGTTTACTCATTCAAGTTCTGGAATTTCTTTATAGTTTCTCTGTTTGTGCCCCTATCTATCTCTGTTTTTTGTGTGCAAGTGTTCCATTCTGTGTGTGTGGCTTGATGGTGAATATGTGTGGCTTGACTCTGTGTGTGATGGCTTGATTGTGTGTGTGTGTGGCTTGACTGTATGTGTGTGTGAATGTGTGTGGCTTGATGGTGAATATGTCTAGCTTGACTCTGTGTGTGTGTGTGTGACTGTGAGTGGCTTGACTCTGTGTGTGTGGCTCTGTGCGTGTGTGTGCGCGACTGTGTGAATATTGCATTTGCTTGATGGTGTGGCTTGTATGCTTTGTTGAATGATTGGTTGTATAACTTTTGTTTTATATTGTTGTGGCACAATTGATTGCTGTTTGTTGAATGTGAACTCGTATCTTGATGAATAATCATGTATGCTAACTTGGTATTGGTAGTTCCTGATCATAGGTTACACACCTATTAGTTGTTTAGTGTAGACTGACTATTCTTTTGTCTGAACTTTTTTTGTGATTATGTCTTCACATTGCACTGCTCCCTGATCCATATCGACATGCCCACGCTGTCTGATGAGGATAAAGATGTAAGGAACTCCTCCCAAGAATCTCTCTTGCTCCTTATATTAACTTGGCGACTAGACATGTTAAAAAATATTATTTTTTTGTGAAACTGAAGCTCCTTGCTGTAACCCATTATATGACTTTATGAGCATGCACGACTTTCAGGTTATGAAGAAATGGGGTGCTCCAAACAAGATCGACTTCCTCTCTCTTTCTTATACAAGGCATGCAGAAGATGGCAAGTAAGTAACTCATTATGTCGATATTTAGAGTGTACTACTTCACACTGCCATCTTTCCAACAGATTGAATTTTTTTATATTGATATTTTGTTGAATAGTATCACATGTTTGTTTGCATTTCATACTTTAAATGTTCCTAATGTTGATAGTTTTTTTCCTGCAATAGGCACGGGAGTTCCTCTCAAAGTTAGGTGATCTTAATTGAACTCTGTTTTTTTTGCCGAAATTGAGATTGTGGAGGTAATTTCAAGATATTCTTTCAACATTCCTGAGCAACTTTGATTTGTTTACCACCTATTGACTCCTTATTCCTTGCAGGGCTTGAACCATTTTGATGAGATCCTGGAAGAAGCAGATGGTATAATTCTGTCAAGGGGAAACCTTGGAATTGATCTTCCACCTGAAAAGGTTGGTTATCTCAACCTTCGCAATGCATTAGCTCTTAAAGTGTCGTCCTAGTAGTGAAAAAATTACAGAGAATCACCCCAATGCATTGTTTCTTAAGGGTCGTATCTAAATGATATTGCATTGTGGAGAAAATTAAAGAATAGAAAACAGGGAGTGCAAGAAAACGTGCTAAGAGCCGTATCTATATGAACATACAGCTCCACTCTCGTTCTATCTTAATTATTACAGTGCCACTTCAGCATTTTGACTATGATAATGTGCTAAGAGCCAAGCATTGTGAGTGCCCTTGGCAGTTGTGAAGGCATTCTGCTTGATTAACATGCATTTTTCCCATTTGCATGAAGCTTAGTAATGATTTTATGTGCTTTAGTTAGATTTGCTCTTTTTTTAAACAAAAATCAAGGGTCTCTATTGAGTACTACTTTGTTCGTTCTTTAGGTGTTCTTATTTCAGAAGTCTGCTCTGCACAAGTGCAACATGGCTGGAAAGCCTGCTCTTGTTACTCGTGTTGTGGACAGTATGACGGACAACCTAAGGACTACTCGTGCGGAGGCAACTGATGTGGCAACGCGGTGCTGGACGGTTAGTTTTTGCCTCTTGCAGATATCTTATACTTTGGTGATCCTGTACAGCTGCTCATTACTGCACCCAAACAAACTATTAATGAACTTGAGCTGATTTTATTTTCCAAAAATATGAACATAACACATGGGTACACTCATTCTGAACTCAACCACTAGCACGGTAATATGAAAAATGAATCAGATGAGGTTAGCAAGTTTGTACCTCACATATCTGAGACAGTGAGTACTCCATGCGCTCCGTCTCATACTTCCCATTGTTGCTGCATGGTTTAAATTTTGCGGAGTATGCACAAGTGCCAGTCTTCACCAGCAATATTTTGTTAGTCCTGAGTGTAGTGTAGCAATGTATGCAGGATATGCTTCCCACTAAAGCACCAGCAATAGCCAAGAAGATTGAAGAAATCCAATGAAAGTTCTGATTCTGAAAGCTCTGACTCTAAGGTATTCATTTACCTACCGATTTCGAAGTGGAAACTTCATTATTTAATAGAATTTTTAATTACCTTTTTGCCTGATTTCACCATGTTTCATTTCATTGGTTTTCAGAAGCCAGCTACTGAAGTGAAGAATTCTGCGGTTGCTACTGCACAAAAGAAAAACCAGGAATTTGATGGCTCTGATAGTGATTCTGATGATTTATCAGATGAGGTAAGAATCATATTTCTAGCAATGCATGTCTATGTGAGATAATTCAGTACAAAAGCATAAAACACATTTCTTGCACTTACCATTCCCCTGATCTTGTCGTTTAATTCTGTGGAGTACTCATATTTCTTAGTCCTAACTAGAAAACCGTTTGCAGGATATGGCCACTAAAAAACCAGTAGCCAAGAAAGTGGTAGGATCCAGTGAAAGTTCCGATTCTGGCTCTGAGGAGGTATCTACTAGTTATATGAAAACTAAGGCTTCATCATTCTGTCTTTATAATGTGATACTAACATTTTCAATATAATTCTAGGACACCACTGCTAAACCAGTTCAATCTTCCAAGTCTGTTGCTGTTATAAAGAATCTAATGATAGCTCAGATTCTGATGAAGTAAGTGTTCTATTACTTGCTTACTCCTGGTCACTTTTTTTTGTTGTGCAATTTTAAAATTCCTTCCTATGTTTTGCAGCCAGCAAAATCTACTATTCCTTCTAAGAGGCCTCTGACAACAGAGAAAAAGAGTGAACATGTACGCATTATTTTTTAAATTTTATTTTCTTGAAAGCACCATCTTCTGTGATATTTTTTGTACAATTGATCTTGTTGTAATTCAACATTTGCAGTCCAAGGATGATTCTGATGATAGTTCTGATGAGAGTGATGACCCTGCACTAAAGAAGCCTAAGGTACTTAATTTTTGGTGTTTGCTTTTTCATCTGAAGATTTTGGTTTATATTGCATTTCTTATTCTATCCCAGGATTCATCTTCTGGTAGTGCCAAGCCAGTCTCTAAGGTTGCCAAGAAAGAAAGCAGTGGTGATGATGACAGTTCTGAAGAGAGCTCCAGCAGTGATGATGAAAACGATCAATCAATGTCAATGGCAAAGTCCAAGCAGAACGAAGTATGGTTTGAGTATATTTATGCTGTTGTGATTTTTCCTCTTATGTTTGATGGTAATCAGCCTCTAACTAGCTTCCTATTTTCAGGAATGAAGATCTGAATCACCCTCACCGCTCTAGAGAAATCGGTTTACTCATTCAAGTTCTAGAAATTCTTTATAACTTTCTGAGTTTACTTTGGTCCTGCATGTGTTAGCTTTCTGTTTGTGCCCCTTTCTATATCTGTTTCTTGTGTGCAAGCGCTCCATTCTGTTGTGTGTGACTGTGTGACATTTTGTGTGTGTTGCTTGACTCTCTGTGTGTGTGTGTGTGTGTGGCTTGACTATGTGTGACTTGATGGTGAATATGTGTGTGGCTTGACTGCGTGTGTGCTTGACTCTCTGTGTGTAACTGTGTGTGT
>NC_041391.1:168452798-168468632 GCF_002162155.2 Triticum dicoccoides | reverse complement strand
TGGAGGGAGCTGCAGTTACCTTCTTTGTATTGCATTACGAGTGTCAATAGAAATTACAGAGTTTAGGTTACTGTCCTAATCGGCTTGACTGTGTATGACTTGATGGTGAATATATGTGTGGCTTGACTGTGTGTGTGCTTGACTCTCTGTGTGTGACTGTGTGTGTGTGTGTGTGTGACTGTGAATATTGCATTTGCTTGATGGCGTGGTTTGTATGCTTGGTTGAATGATTGGTTGTGTATAACTTGTGTTTTATATTTGTTGTGGCCTAACACTGCCTTTGCCGGTCCCAAGCCCGGGTGTGAAAATGTGGCGGGAGCTACAGTTACCTTCTTTGTATTGCATGACGAGTGTCGATAGAAATTATGCAGTTTAGGTTACTGTCCTAATCGAATAGTGAATCTTAACATAATTTGAAATGTCCATGCTATAAACTTACTGATTCCTTTCTGAAGTTTTACGGGGTCAGTGTTTTTCTTATACGATACTAATGGGAAGCGAGTAGCTAAGAATCTAGGCTTACAAGGGTTCGATTTTTCTCCCTTTTTGATTTTTTTTACGGTGCCTTCTCAGCATGACGTGTGTGGTGCTTTGGTTTTACTTCTGTGCGTGGTTTTTTTAGGTGGTGAGGTCTGCACGTACAACACGTTTTGGATTTGTTTTAGAGTCCACCGCTTTGACTGTCTCCTGACGCTCTGACTGTTTCCATTTTAGGTGACGTGTGCTTTCTGGTTTTGATTGTGTCTCCTTGTTTGCCACGTATCAGTTTTGTATGTCGGATTGTTTGGGCCGATTTTTCTGGGTTCTTCTCATGGTACGGGTGTGTTCCTTTCTTTTTTCTTCTGCTGCCTATAAATAAGCTATTCTGGAGGCCTTATTTCTCGGTTTCTAGATTCTTTCCTTTGGGTTCTTGCAGTTCGGTGTGCTGATCGGCTGCCTTCTTCAGTTCGTGCTTCTGGTCGATCTGTTCCAAGTCGCTCTGAATATATTCCTGGTGCTACTTCTGGCGGTGGATCTTCCGGTCGATCTGTTCTAAGTGCCGCTTAATATGTTCCTGGTACGTTTTGCTTAATTGTTTTTTTCTGTTGTTTGTGATTTTGCTGCTATATGCGCTATGTTCATATTATTGTATTGTTTTCTGTGGTTAGTTTTGGATCCTAATGAAGCGCACCGGTGTCGGCATGAGATTCGACGTGGGAAGCTTCCTATTTATTTATACAATCACGGTCCATTGGCTGGAGTCGAGGAAATTCTCAAGCATAAAACGGCATCTTCTTACTCAGCATGATTTTAAAGAAGTTGGTATTGAATTTATGGATTTGTATAGCTACCTGATCCCGGTATATGAAATTGAGCCTTTTGAGAAAATTACTGATGTACAAAATTGACCGACATGATGAAGTCGAAGCAGCACGGATGGCAGCAATCAACCAGGAAATTAAACGTGTGTTGACAGACCTTCTTCTGAAGGTTTGTCATTGCATGGCTAGGTTTAGCAGAACATGTACTTCTGTTCTAAATTCAGCAAGACTGTCATTTCTTACTTTTGTACTTTTGTCATTTCCAGGTTACTGATGATCTTTTTAATGAGATCGCAACCAAAGTTATCAATGAAGATGATTCATCAGCTGAACGTGAGTGAATTATACTAAAACTTAATGTAAATAGGTAAATTACATTGCTGATTATCGCCTCTGTGTTGCAGAAAATGAGACCACTGGTGTCTCTAGCTCAAAGGAGCTTGGTCTGGGAGAATCAGAAGTCAAGACCACATCTGTACTGGTCGATCTGATGGTCCTGGGCTAAGTTCTCCTAAAGGTTCTCTTCTTGGTCTTGCTAATTATGATTCAGATGATGAGGGTGATGGTGATGGTAAGGGTTTAATTCCAAATTTATCATCTGAAATTAAAGTTGGTGCAGCTCATCCTAAAGAAAGTAAGTTCTTGAAAAACACAAAGTTGACATGGTTTCCCAGAATTTATTTTCTAAAGGAAGAGCTTATCATTAACTTTCTGAGTTTACTTCGGTCTTGCATGTATTAGCTTTCTGTTTTTGCCCCTATCTATGTCTGTTTCTTTCCATTTCTTGTGTGCACGCGCTTCATTGTGTTTGTATGTGTGACTGCGTGTGTGATGTACCCCTATCTATGTCTCTCTGTCTGTTTCTTGTGTGCAAGTGCTACATTGTGTGTGTGACTGTGTGTGTGATGTGCCCCTATCTATGTCCCTTTCTTGTGTGCAAGCGCTTGATTGAGTGTGTGCTTGTGTGACTCTGTGTGTATTGCAGTTGCTTGATGGTGTGACTTGTATGCTTTGCTGAATGATTGGTGTGTTTTGTGTTGTTGTGGTTTAACACTGCCTTTGCCGGTCCCAAGCCCGGATGCGAAAATGTGGAGGGAGCTGCAGTTACCTCCATTGTATTTGTATGTGTGACTGTGTGTGATGTACCCCTATCTATGTCTCTCTGTCTGGTTCTTGTGTGCAAGTGCTACATTGTGTGTGTGACTGTGTGTGTTGTGCCCCTATCTATGTCCGTTTCTTGTGTGCAAGCGCTTGATTGAGTGTGTGCTTGTGTGACTCTGTGTGTATTGCATTTGCTTGATGGTGTGGCTTGTATGCTTTGCTGAATGATTGATGTATTTTGTGTTGTTGTAGTTTAACACTGTCTTTGCCGGTCCCAAGCCCGGATGCGAGAATGTGGAGGGAACTGCAGTTACCTTCTTTGTATTGTTTGCCTTGGAAGTGTTGATTGAAATCACTCTCCTAATCGAATAGTGAATCTTCACATAATGTTGTAGCATGTGATTCAAGCTCTGAAATGCATCCTTCATCTGCCCGAGGCAGCACCGGAAATATCATCAACAAGTTTCATCAAATTGAAATTCGTTGCAAATAATAGTAATGCAAAGAAAAAGAAAGATCAAACTGCAAGTAATAATAGTGCAATATTCGAGTTAATTTCTACATCAACTTTTCGTGAAACGAAATTTCTCCATCAAGCTAATAGCACTGCTAATTATGTACAGGTTGGTTGTTCCTATTTCTGTCGATTACCATCGCCCAAGAAGATAAAAGATCTAAATTTGCAATTAGTACATAATGAATGAATGAAAACTCAATTCAGTTCATTCGTACCTTGCGTGCTTCCTCGAGGTCGCTTCGTCGTCGTCCTTGCGAGCAGCCTCCCCCTCCTCTTCCGTCGCCGAAGCAGCATCGTCCACGCTGGCACCTGCCGTGGGCTCGACCCAGCCGTCGCCCGCAGCAGCAAGATCTTCCTTGCTATGAAAAATCTAGCAAGTGTAATTGTTTGTCCCGTCTCCTAAATTAATCTCGTTGGGTTGTTAAATCTTGTTAGCATCGATGTTCTCACTTTTTTTTTCCAAAAATCAGTCATATGTTTTTAATTTGGCTTTAGGTTGAATTTTGTGGTTGTCTGATCATGCATGAATCTCAGCATCGCAGGTGTCCCTCATTTGTCTGTCACTCACAAGTGCATGTATTGTTTATTTGTTGTTGGGCTTTTTGTTCGGGTTGTGGGTCCTTTTAAGGGGTAACCTGCTGTGAGAGAGAGGGGGGAGGGAGGGAGGGAGAAGGGGAGGGAGAGGGAGAGAGAGGGAAAGAGAGAGAGAGGGAGAGGGAGAGGGAGGGAGAGAGGGAGAGAGGGAGAGAGAGAGAGGGAGGGAGAGAGAGAGAGAGAGATGACTTCGGCGCATGAGAGCATCGGCCGCACCACCAGTGAGAACGTCGAAGGCCCGCCCCCATGCCGCCCACGCGGCCAGCACAACAAGCCCGTCCGTGCCCGAGCCACGAGCTCCGCCCACGTGCCCGTAGCTCCCGCCCCCAAGGTCGTCACCATCGGAGCCGCTGACATGTCTCCAACGTATCTATAATTTTTGATTGTTCCATGCTATTATATTATCTATTTTGGATGTTTATATGCATTAATATGTTATTTTATACTCCCTCCGTTCCGATTTACTCGTCGTGGTCTTAGTTCAAATTTGAACTAAAACCACGACGAGTAAATCGAAACGGAGGGAGTATTATTTTTGGGACTAACCTATTAACCTAGAGCCCAGTGCCAGTTTCTGTTTTTTTTCCTTGTTTTTGAGCCTCACAGAAAATGAATATCAAACGGAGTCCAAACGGAACAAAACCTACGCGATGATTTTTCTTGGACCCGAAGACACCCAGGAGACTTGGAGTACAAGTCAGAAGAGCCACGAGGCGGCGACAAGGGGGAAGGGCGCGCCCCTACCTTGTGGTCCCCTCGGTGACCTCCCGACCTAGATCTTCCTCCTATATATTCACAAATATTCCCAAACCACCAGAGGCATTCACGAAAACACTTTCCCACCGCTGCAACCTTCTTTTCCCGTGCGATCCTGATGTCTACTACACAACCTTGTTCTTGTAGACGTTGTTGGGCCTTCAAGTGCAGATGTTTGTAGGACAGTTGCAAATTTCCCTCAAGTGGATGACCTAAGGTTTATCAATCTGTGGGAGGCGTAGGATGAAGATGGTCTCTCTCAAACAACCCTGCAAACAAATAACAAAGAGTCTTTTGTGTCCCCAACACACCCAATACAATGGTAAATTGTATAGGTGCACTAGTTCCGCGAAGAGATGGTGATACAAGCGTAATATGGATGGTAGATATAGGTTTTTGTAATATGAAATTATAAAAACAGCAAGGTAGCTAGTAACAAAAGTGAGCGAAAACGGTATCTCAGATTCATCTATTCAACCAACACAAAGAACTTCAAAGAGTGCCCCGAAGTTTCTACCAGAGAGTCATAGATTCCGAAGGTCATGAAACCCGCAAGTTGATCACCAAAGCATACATCAAGTGGATTAATAGAATACCCCATTGTCACCATGGGTATCCCACGCAAAACATACATCAAGTGTTCTCAAATCCTTAAAGACTCAATCCGATAAGATAACTTCAAAGGGAAAACTCAATCCATTACAAGAGAGTCACTACAAGAAAATACACTTCCGTGATGATACGTGTTTGTCACAGCAGGTCACGTTTCTGTCATGCATGTACATCCATGATGATTTTATGACAGAATCAAGATAGTCATACCTGTGCTGTCGTAGAAGTGTTCCATGACATTACCAAAATTATCATCGCGGAAGTGTCCACTTCCATGACGATAAATCGCGCCTCATAGACGTGCTTTCGTCAAGGGTGACCGACGTGGCATCCACCATAACAACTCGCTGTTAAACTATCGGGTCCGGCTTTGGATCCGATAACCCGTTAACAACCCTGACCAATGGGGATTTTCCATGTGTAAAATCATTATTGGCTGGAGGAAACACGTATCGGCTCACCATTGGGACATATGTCATCCACTCATTGGACCGAAGGCGCCTATGATACGTCGACACATGGCACAGCCCAACAGAGGCCCATTCCTGTGAAAAGGCCGGCCCATTTGACTTGGTCAAAAGGTGGGGGGCCGGTCCACGGGAAGCCTGTTAACGACCTGTTCACATATACCCCATTTACAGCCAGCTAACCTAGGGCCCGTTACGACCTATCCGAATTAGGCCCAGTAGCGTCATCTGGGCAGTCCAATATGATTCTAGCCCATTTTAACTTCCGGTCCATGTATGGCCCATGACGTCTTTCGGCCCATATGAGGCCCTTTGTAACTCTTGGCCCATTAACGGCCCATGGTGAAGCTGGCCCGTAATGAATATTGTATCACTTTATACGCATTAACGGCCCATTATTCCATTGGGCCGTTTCCAAGCCCTGTTATCTTTTGGCCTTCTCGGGGCCCATTTATTCTTGGGCTCATTTCCAGCATTCGGTTACTTACGGCCCGTTACTGTCATTTTCCGCTTGTGGGCCAAATTCAGCCTGTGGTTACAGTCGGCCCGTTTGTGGCCCGTTAATACGTTGGACCATTTTCATAGCGCCATCAAATACGGCCTATTAATGATGGCCCGTTATGGTCGGCCCATGAACGGACGATTCCAACGCTAGCCCATTTACGGCCATAATGCGGTCTGTCATTGGCCCATGTTTGGCCAATCGATCATACGACCCGTATAAGGCCCATTGATGATACGGCCCGTAGAAGGCCCATTTTGTCTACGACCCGTAGAAGGCCCATTGTTTCTACGGCCCATAGGAGGCCCAGTGTCACTACAGTAAATATGTAACTCATGGTTATTGTGGCCTAGTTTTTAAAAAATAGGTTATTGCGGCCACTAGCAAACCACGAAAAAAGAACTACACTCACTACAAGCAAACAAATAAACGAGACAACAAGAAAATAAATAAGCAAGCAACTAACGCTAGGCTATCACGGCTATTACACATATTACATCCACTGGGCATCAAAGTTCGCCACCAGTGCAAACAAACGGGCCGACAAAAGAATATACAAAATTGAGAGCACTTTAGAAGGCACTAGGCCTGGCCAGGACGGGCCCCGCAAGCAGCCGAACAAGCTGATGAGACCTCAGATGTGTCAACGATAGATGCTTCATCCCTAGGTGTATGGCACGATAGTGCACAAGGCAGTCCTCTGACATCTTCATTACATCTTTGACTTTCAAGTCGGAGCTGAGCTGAAGCAAGCCTTTCCGCTTTAAGTTGAGACTGAAGAAGTCGAACTGATTGAGGCAGCGACTACACAGATGTTGTCTCACACCTGCTGGTGAGTAGCTTCAACTCATTGTCTTCATCAAGACAGGACCTTGGGGTCATCTCGCTGTCCTCAAGATGGTTTGGCTCACTATCTTCCCTAAAATTCTGCCTGGCATAAGAGATACGACTCTGAAAGAGAAACAAGGAGACACGTAATAGGTTTCACAATTATATAAGAAAATAAATGGATCTGTTCTGCATAAGGAACATGTTTTTACAACTACAATTTAAAACTGGTAGTTGTTGCAAACATCTAATCAGATGTAAACAGCAAAGTAAACAGCAGTGGAGGAAATGATGCCTATCCAAATGTATACTAGAACAAAGTTTGAAGGCTTGAGAAGGATGAACTTACATTACATGTTAACACGGGCTAGACAAAGCCTTTCTCCATGTTGATGGAAGGATAATTCAATAAATTCCCCAAAGAAAATTCTTTATAAGCGTTGCCATTATTCTACTTTTGCAAAGAGTAAATATAGATCAAATAATATTGGAAGAAACAGAGGATAATGAAGCTCACATACAGACTGATGATACATAATCAAATAGCAATTAATTAAATACAGCGTTACAAGGCAAAAGGGCAAGAGGTACTGACAGGAGCAATGTAGAGCCTAGTATTGTTGTGAGATCGTATGATCCTTTGAGAAAGGAGATTCATTTGAAATTAGTTTTCATACAAGAGAGAAGGTAAGGCACATGTAGAAATTTAGGAGTACAAATTTTGAATTGATATCATAGACAGTACCTGACGATGGGCTCTCAGCAGTTCTAATAGGGGTTTGGCCACTGGAGTAGGGGTAAAGTGTGGTACAGTTGGGCTTGTGTTTTCTATGGCTATTGATCTATCTGATTTAACAGGTATCACTACCTTTTCCAAATACCTAGTTTGTACTCCTTGAGGATCTGCACTCATCCTCTTCCTTTTGGACATCTATTACGAAAGAACAACATTTGACTGGAAAAACATAGTATGACGATACATAGAATAGGTATAGAAAATGGATAGGCATCATATACTCATATATGATGCTTAAACTAAGCAGATGGTGTAACAAAGTAGAAATAATGCAAGAGGTCAGATACAAAATATGTGCGACCAATACAACCTTGCTAAGTTAGAGCAAGCACCTTGATGGGTGAATAAGATAGGCCATCCTCCACCATGCCAAGTTTGTTAGCCAGTGGATTGTTCCACAATATTCCTCTCGTGCGCCCATTCTCATATTCATTTTGATAATTTTCAATATCTGACATGCATGAAAACATAAAAAAAAGTGAGATTATCTTTATAATGCAGAAGTGATTCTAATCCAATATTGCCTCCCTGTAAACCCCTTTGTGCAATTCTTCTAAGAGATGCCATGCATGCTGTAATTTGGTGTGTGCATTAGTATAATGTGGCCTACTACTCAAAATATGAGAGCTCCAAAAGTGATGACACTTCGCAGATGACAGCTTCAACATATAGTAAAGAAGAACAAGTCGACCTGACCTGATAGATTCAAAATATACTAAGGGAGAACAACTCGACCTGACCAGTCAACCGCAAGAGAAGAGGATCATCTTAAAGAAGAGCAGAAGAGCAAGCAGATTGAAGATATTACAAGTCCTTCAATACAATGTCGGTTGGCCACCCATGATGAACCAGAGCGCACAGAGAAATATTATTCCTTCCGGTCTCTCCATATGTGGCTCACATGCATTTCGAACTAAAGTAGGAACATTTAGCTGACCAATTAAACATCTCTCAATTTTACTAATATAAGCATAATATCAGATTTGAATTTGTACAACTACGCTTGTTTCGCTCGATGGGTGGAGCAGTGCTATTACGACATGAACCACGTAGGCTGATTGTGGTCATCATAAAATGGAGAAACCGTAAGAATGATGAGTATAGTGTTGACCGTGGCAGTGGGATGGCAGATCTAAAGCCGCAAACCGCGCAAAGGGTAGTTAGCAACCGATGTTTGCTTTGAAATAACAACTAAGATTTGGTATGCATAAGAAAGTACAGTCAACAAGTGACAAAGAAATGCAATTCCGCTGTCTCTCTATATGTTGCGACATGCATTTAGAAACTCAATTGGGACCTTTAGCTAACCAACTAAATGTGCCTGTTAACTAATATTAGTATCATATCACAATCATATTTGAACAACTAAGCTTTGGAATTTTGAGTGTTGTGTTGTTTAGCTTGAAGGATGGAGTAATGCTAGTACGACAAAAAGCACCTACACAGATCATAGTAGAGTAGATAAAAGGGGAAAACCCTAAGCATCAAGAGTAAAATCAGGAAAGTGGAACTAGCTAGACCAGTGGGTGGCGCACATGCTTTTTGAAACGAATATAGAAACATTAGGTGACCAATTAAACGTTCTCTGTTTTAGTGATACGAGCATCATATTAGATTTGTATTTCAACTCGTAAGCTTTGGGTTGAGGTCTTGAGGAGCAGTGCTAGCACGACACGAAGCACCTACAATGATGGTAGTGAATATAAAGGGGGGGGGGAAACCATAAGCTTTACGAGTAAAGTGACCGTGCCATGGCGGATCTGAAGGTGCAAACTGGATAAAGCTACTTCGCAACCAATGTTTGCTTTCATCTAGCCACTAGGATTTTGTACGGACAAGAAAAGTATAGTAAACAATTTACGATCTATTTTCTGGGTTAGATCAATAACTTAAGCACATATGGGAGAGTACCACCTCTCTTGCGACGCCGTGTAGGCCTCTACTGATATGTTGAGGGTGATGCGGGTGCGATGGCTGTCGGCGGCGGGGAAGAAGAATTTAGACGGCAGACGGCTGGGTCAGGGGATAAATCCTGTTGCCATGGATGAGGCGGTCATAGGAGCGGCAACTGCAAGGTGGACGACGGCGCCGATGAAGCAAGAGGACGCGATGAAAGGATCCTGGTCCGGCGCCGTGGATGAGAGATGTCCATCTCTTGCAGTGGACGACGGGGTAGGGTAGCGGCTCCGGCAAGGTGGAGGATGGGGTGGTGAACGGAGGAGGCTGGCCGCAGTGGGGAGGTTGTCGTGGCGCCGACGGTGTATGAATGGGGAAATGGAGGGAGAGGGGGGATCTCAAACTTTGGGACACACTTGTCTGAAATGTGGGAAAGTTACGAACTTATCCCCCGTTTAAAATTTCGGACATCACGTCGGTTGGGGATAGGACGGTAATCTTGCATCTCCCAAATATTTCCCGGTAACGATTTTGGGCGAGGATAGGGTGTTTGCCGCCCACGGTTGGCGCCCACAATGTATGAACATGGCTGACAGGTAGGGCGGTTGTGTCACGTTTGAGGGAAGTTACACATCTGCCCCTATTTAAAATATTAGCCTACATTGATTTCGGACGAGGAGAGTTTGTTTTGCCAAACACCATGTATGAATGGGGAAATGGAGGGAGAGACACATGTCTTTTGGACGAGCTTGAGTCAAATGTGTTTTGCCGCCCATGTTTGGCACCCACCGTGTATGAATGGGCTCAGAGGCCGTCGTGTCATGTCTGATTGAAGTTATTAGTATACCCCTATCGACAACAGTGTAAATCCGGTCGATAAGGATGTCAAGTGTCGGGGGTAGACAGTAATTTCCATCTCGCAAACACTTGATTTGGGCAGCCCGCAAATTATAGTGGGTGTTTAGCCGCTTCGTTCAAAACTTGGGAGAATTAGTATTCACGTTTGCCCTAGGCCCTGGCAACTAAATTCAAATCCAATTTGTATTCGATTACGAATATCCACAAATAATTCTACGTTTTGTTATTTATTTCTTCAAAACCACAATAAAGATTTATTCCACCTTTATATATGATTATGATTTAGAAATGCCGTGATCTTCGAATTCAGTAGGTTGGATACACTTTGAGTCAAACAGTTATTTCATCCAATACAATACGCTCACACGAAAACTAGTTTACCTTATGTCAATCATACAAGTACTGAGGATTACCTCGCCTAAAATTTTTGGATCTTTACAACACATGGAAAACATAGGGGGTCTTACAACATAATCCATTCAGATACATGACACTACATGCAAGTACAACAATCTAATGACAATTTCAACTGGTATCTAAAGAAGAACCGTGATTACCCTAGGCTTCAGATAGGAGAAACAACAGGACCTCCTCCGTCTTCAAATGCAATATTCTTACTTCCTCCAATTCTTGGGTTGCTTGCATAATGTGTGCCGCTAATTGCACAATTTCCAGCCTCAAGATCAAGATTACCTCATTCATGGCAGCCACACCATCTCTTTCTGCCTCTAGTAGAGCCTCATGAACTATAATATCTGTACTCAGACTGCTCTCCGGTGGTGTTTCCTTTGAACTGCTACCATCTGGTAACATGGATGACGCACTGCTTCCACAAATAGATTGTGGGGTTGTACATTGTGTCCTAGTGTGAACGACATCCTGAAAGGTTTCCACTTGACATAAGTAAGAGATAGTTATCGCATGATCCAGGCAGTAAGCTTACATGGTAAACGACATACGAATTATTGCCGAGCATGGCAAGCTATATTTAAAGGGCCATTTGCATTTCTATCCCTAACTCGAACCACCTACTCAGATTTACCCCTAACTTTGAAGCATGCTCAAATTTGCCCCTCTGTCGTTATGTGCCATTACAGAAATGCCCTTCCGTGCCGTTTCTGTCTGGTCAAAGGGCTTTGACCATTTTCTGGACGTTAGTCGGACAACCCTTGAATCCATGTGACACTTACATGTGGGACCCGCTTTAAAAAAATAAAAGAAAAACTAGGCCAACTCAGCCCTCCCGTGGGTTAGTCACTTACCGGTGGGACCTACCCAGGAAAAAACAAAAAAACTCTCTCTCATCCTTATCCTCCCGATGGGACCCACTGTGAGGGTCAACACCCCCGGTCCACTCGTTCCCGGCCGTGAGCTCCTCCGCTCACCGGTGGCTCGCCGTAGGGGAGGAGGATGACCGTGGGGGGACGGTGTTCCTGTGCGAGGCACGCAAGCTGCACGAGATGCGCCAAGCTCACTGGGAGCGGCAGGATGGAGATGGGCGCGTGCACGACTGAGCCAACCGAGGTTGGTCATGGCGGCCGGATTCTGTCAGGGGGCTCCGGGCACGGAATCGGGCGGGAGAAGATGGGAGTCGGGGCGCCTGCTTTCCTTGACGACAGAACAGGGGTCGGGTAGGTCAAGAATGGCTTAGAGCGGCCGAATTTAGGACGGGAAGAGCGATGGCCATGGCGGAGTTCGACGTCCTAGGCGTCGTCTACGGGAAGCCACATGCTAGATCCATTGTGCAGGGCGAAGGAGAGGCGCCTGCCAAAGCTCATGGACATGCTCGTCTGCTCGATTTGGACTCCGACCGCGGTGGCTAGCAATGGCGTCGTCGGCAGAATATCTCACGCGCTCTCAGGATGTAGTTCCATGATAGCTCCGGCGATAGCTGCGGGCGGCGGCTCCACCCCCTCCGCCGGACCACCCCGAGCCTGCCACTATGGTCCTCACGCGCAGGCACGTTGGTCCTCGCCGGCGAGGGCCACCGGCCGAGCCGCCAAGCCTCGCCATGTCAGGGAGAGAGAGATTCTGAGAGAGGAGAGAGTTTTTTTATATTGGTGGGATCCATGTGTAAGTCAGAGAGGGGATGAGAGAAAGAGAGTTCTTTTTCATGGGGTAGGTCCCACTTGTAAGTGGCATGTGCATAGAGGGGCAAAAATGTCCATTAGACGTCAGGAAAACGGTCAAAGCCCTTTGACCAGACGGAAACGGCACGGAAGGGCATTTTTGTAATGGCACATAACGGTAGAGGGGCAAATTTGAGCATGCTTCGAAATTAGGGGCAAATCTGAGTAGTGGGTTCGAGTTAGGGACACAAATGTAAAAGACCCATATTTAAATGGTTCGAAGCAGCATCAGACGAAAAGAAATTAAAATGTTAAGATGAAACTAGGGATGTAAGTGGCAAAAAGTTGACATCCGCCAGTCCCATCTAGTTAGTTTTTGCTAGCTCCCTAGTTCATTTTCCGCAAAAAACAAGAACTCTTTTGAACTCTCATACCACTAGTGGACTTTAATTGGGATTAAACGGGACCTAGTTGAAAGGGAGTGTACCACCGCTATATTTAATTTGCCAAGGCATCTAAGCAGTTAAAACAATCTGAGAAAGCACTTAACAATGTGGCCTCATATAAACTATGAAGACAATGTTGTGATGAAGTTCAGAGGAAAAGTTAAGGACTCAAATGAACTAGGCATGCATTTCTTTACGATAGTACAACAGGCACTGCTGACATATTGGCCAACTCAGGTATAGCGTAATAAGTAACAAACAAGCATTCGAATCAAGCAATACAGCAAAGCAAACAACTGAACTATTTGCAATTCTGTAGGATTACAGGTTGAGGGCACAAGCTAAGAAAGCAGCCACTCACATTACATTTCACATGTACTAAAACACACTAGCTTACCATATGTTGTTGTGAAGCCTCGCTGCTGTTGCAATGTTCTTTGAAGATATTGTCAGCATCCCATGGTTGCAAATCTAGTTGTTGTAGTTTATTCTGCACCCTCTATTTAGGTAAAATTAATTTTAATCGCATGCACTGGTTCGAATTGATCATCAATGGTTCATCTAAACTAGTGAAAGAAGAGTGTGTGCATACACGACAATATATCTGCTTTCCTCTATTTTTATGGTTATTCGAGGTGCCAGCCCCAAAAGAACAAATATTTTGCTTGATGGAGTTGGCAGCTCCATAATTAATAGAAGCATCAAATTAGCCATGCAACTTGGGAAGATCAAGAACACACAAAAAAGTAATGAACAGAGGCTCGGAGCAGTGATGTAATAGCTAGCATCAGAAAATGTAGGGTAAAATGAACAAAAAGCAGCGGAACCACATGCTAGTTTGCTGATGTGTAATTAAGCATAAAGAACATGAAGCAGTCTGATGGAACCAACAGGTGGCATCAGAACAACACCATTATCATAAATATATCATGTAAGAAGTAAAATAGTAGGCAGTGATATCTAGGAAGTACAGTAATACTTAGGACAAAACTAAATCATATTAACTATATGTGCACTGGTATGTAATTTAGCACATGTAACATGTTCACTGCCAGAAGTATGGCCCTACAGGTGCAAGTAGAATAACGCGTCTCATGAAAAATTGAATGATGCCCTAAACAAATTCAAAGGTGCGGTGCTTATGCTAAGAAAGTGAACGTAGGCGCCGACCATTGGATAATAGTACCTGATTCTCGATAGCGTATGTGTATCGTTGTCATACTTGATAGCTAAGGATCGTTGATGGTGCTCATGTTGCGATTGAGTTTGGGCCGGCTATCGCCGTCGTTGAAGCGGCTCCGGTGTTTTGGTTGCAGCGCCTGTCGACATACAAGAAAGCTCATCTATGGTAAGTGAACAGTTGCATGATAAAGAAGAGAAAAACTAAAGGAGTACAAATGGAAATAACCTGATGAGGCTACGACGTCGGTAAAGGAAGGCTGGTGGAGTTGAATATGGCATCCATGGAGCGGGTCTGGTGCAGTGGACGAAGGCTTCGGCGGGCGCGGTGTACAATGCTTTCGGTGAGGCGGATCTGTTGCGGCGGACGAGGGCTTGTATGAAGGGCCAGCGATGGGGCGGATGAGGGAGTAAGTGTAGGGCCTACACTATGGTGAACGAGGGCGCCGGTTAAGCAGATCCAGTGCGGTAGACCATGATGGCGGTCAAGGAGATCTGGAGCGGTGGACAAGCCAGTTGCTGAAGCGGCTCCGATGAAGTAGTGAGTTGGCAGTTGGGGGTTCCAACAATGGAGTTACCAAATCAGCCCTTTTCCGTTCATGTGGTAGGGGTAAAATAGGAATATTGCAGGGCTAAACTTTCGGGCGCGAGATATTTGGATGTGAGTGGGAAGTTTGAAAGCTTTTGGCGCCTAAAATTATAAGTGTTCTGCTCTTGTACAACCGACTATGATATCATGGCCGAGAATTTGTTTGTTTTGCATGCAAAAAGAAAATCAATGTCTCCAACTCGGAACTTAGATTGTCCATTCAATTCAAATATGGATCATTGAGCTAGTACAAGAAAATACCATCATACAGTCCAATTCAAATGAAATTCCAAATGTGTTTATCCTAAATATGATGACAAAAGCAAAAACGTGTATGTGTATGAATAAAGTGGATGATTATAAAGTTTGAACATGCCCGTATGTGTATATCTCTAGGTTTGATATATGAATTTGAAATCACAAAATCCCAGCTTAAAAAATGTACCTCCGTTTAAATGAATTACAAAAGCTAATGCTGGAGTCGAGTTCCAAAATTCCAATCTTAGGTTTGAAATTCTGGTACACCAAGGTATATCACGCATGTTCAAAAGTATCGTTATCTCATAGGCCAAACTATGAAACAAATTGATCAACCATGAGTGCACACACTATTGACCATATATATCTCAATTACGCTAAAGTCCCTCAAATATAGACACCTCACTCTTTATGTGAAGCCACCCCCCCGGTCGCCCCCCACACACAAGTCGTTCTCTCCCCCAGACACGAACACACGAGCACAATAACATCCCTCTCTCTTCTAAAGTACGGACCCCAATATAGGTCTCTATCACTTTGTCTCTCGGGCATGCACACATCTCTTTCCCCACTCTCTAGGTCTCCCGGCATCTCTCTTTCCCAAGCACACGCACTATGTAGAGTGTATCTTTCCCATACACACAAAACATCACCCCCAAACATCTATCTCTCTAGTTATGTGGTTCTCACACACTCACCTCACACACCACCCCCACTGCAAACAAGCACACTTTGTCTTCTTGTGCACTACTATCCTCTTTCTATCTCTCCCACATGCGGACCCGCCCCAGCTCCTTCCCTGTATACATATATGCCGTGACTCTTTCCATACCTTCCTAATGTATCATCATTCTCAATCTCGCATGTTGCTCTCTACACCATCTATTCTAGATCTCTCATGAAGTCCCTATCACACACACGATGACTCGCTTCCCTTGCGTCTCCGTACATAGGCCAGTTTCGAACAACATCAACATTGTCTCCCTATCTATACGCCATTTATGGACACAAACGACTCCTCTCCCCCCTCTGTTCCTCTCTTCCTCTCTCTCTCTCTCTCTCCCC
>NC_041391.1:168442128-168452475 GCF_002162155.2 Triticum dicoccoides | reverse complement strand
TCTCTCTCTCTCTCTCTCTCTCTCTCTCTCTCTCGCTTTCACACCGCTCTCCCACACACACTCGATGTCTCTACAAAATAGTCTGCTCCTCCCACCCACACCCATGCTATCCCGCTACTACACATGTCACACCATTCCCCCTTCCCTTGTACTAGGTTTACATCATTAGTGGTCTCTCTACTCCACATACACACACTCCCTCTCACACACAAACACGCACACAAACACACACACACACACACACACGCACAAACACCCATTTATCTGGATCCTCATCTCTCCCCATGTCCGCATGTGTATCTCACACACTCACTATCTGATTATGTATATGTGTCTCCATGTTACACAACATAAAGCCCCATGTACATGTCTCTCTCTATCCTCCACACACATAGAGACAAAGAATCTCTTATCATTGCCTCAGTCTCTAGACATATCACACACACTCTCTCTCTCTCTCTCCCTCTCTCGCAAACACGCTCAACAAGGGTTTCCCCGTGAATAACTTACCATCTATTCATCAACAGTCGTAGCAGTATGGCAAACACGAGACATGAAAAAGAATAAATCTACATGTGCTTAGACCACCTAGTATGACTACTAGGACTAGAGCAAGCCGAAAGTGCGCCACCGTCACCCCTTCCTTATCAACGACGGGAAAACCTTTGTTTTACATAGTCGAGAAGTCATTGTGCTAAGGCCCCACATGCTGAGGCGTTGAATAGAATGTGTATCCTAGTTTACGGAAACAAGTATCAATAATACGTTTGTATCTCCATACTTATATTTCTTCTCTTATAAAAACCGAGTTGGTGATGATGGTATGCGTGCCATCTTGCAATATAGACCGTCCGATCTATATCTAACGGATGAAAATTAAACTAAAAGATACCCGCACCTCTCTTCACATTTGCAAACAAGGCCTTCCCTCGTTCATCCTTATCTCCAAAAACCTCATTGTTGAGCAATTAAAAAAGGAAGCCTTTGGAACAAACTGGCCTGGTGGCCGCTGTCGGCGCCGTCCATCCCCATGCCTCCGCTCAGTCCGACCACCAATCACCACCACGCCCCACTCCTCCTCACCTTATCTCCTATTTCTCGAGATATTATTAGTTTTTACACATGGGATTACTCCCGCATGGGTCAATCACAACAAGTGTTTTATAAAAAAATGCATCTTCATGTTCCGTGCAATGCACAGACATCTTGCTAGTACTCCTACAGAAGACTAAGTTGGTGATGATGGTGTGTCTGCCATCCGTCATTTCTGACCATTAGATCTACATCTAACGACTATGAGATAAGTTGTTTCCTTTTCTCACCAACATCCCACTTCTCTACCAATTTGCAGAAAAACCCATAATTAGTATCTTAAAACCAACCACATCCCTCCCTCACCACGCCAAAACAGCCCAAGGAATATATTCTGATTGAAACATAATATATCTCTAGTGATATATGTATATAAAAATTAGAGTGTTTTGTATCAAGTTTGTGAATAAGTATTATTCTAATTATGATCCGTTGCAACGTGCATGAACATTGCTAGTATTTCCAACCATGCAAAAAAATCCTAGTATTTCCATAGTTTCGAGTTTTCCATCAACATATTAGTCACTCATGGTTGATACTTACTTTCAATCACGTACACATATGCACTATGTAACTAGCCTTGCTTATTGGCTTCCAAAGCTTAACTTTCACTCCTACTTACAATATGTAGAGTATTTAACAAAAAACTACCACTTTCAACCAGCCCTAGGAAGAAACTATTGTACAAAAAAATAGCAAAAACATACCCAAAATTTCTTAATCCACGCCAAAAACTACTACCTAGTGCCGATTAGGCTCGTTTAAACCCGTTTATGACATGGTTGGCCCACACGTCCGTGCTGACAAGGCAGCTTAAACCAACACATTTTGTTTGACCATTGACACGAGGGACCCACATCTGACCTTTTATCCTGTTATTCCCCCTCAAATCATTATTTTCCTGAACATTACTTGAAACAGTATGATGCGTGTTCGTTGGTGGTGCCGGTGATGAGCGAGTTGGCCACCGCTCCGCCGGACGAGCCAGACACCGTGCTGGCCTCCGCACAGGTTGGCAGGCTGGCCCGAGCATGACTCACGAGCGAGCAAGCCTCCGCGCTGGCCTTCGCTCAAGCCAGATGGCTGGCCTTAGCGCGGCGACGCGAGCAAGCCGCCACGCCGCCGTGCCAATCTAGCTAGCAAACCTTGCAGACAAACAGTTGGACGAAGCTATCTTGGCTAGCTAGCGACCGCGAGCGCCGGACAGAGCTGGCATCCGGGCTTCCACAAGATGGGCTCCACACCGCCGGCGGTTTTGACCTCGCCTTCTGCCGGCGGCGGTAGCTGCGTCCCATGGCCGAGGATGACTAGGTGGACGGGCCGGAGGTAGGAGGTCACTCGGGGATTTTTTGTGCAGACTGACATGTAGGTCCCACAAGTCATAACACCTAACTTGCCGGTCGAATAGAAGGGGTTGACTTAAGGGGCGACATCGGTTGATACGTGCCTATAACGACACTTTGTAGAGTAGTCGTTTCTTGGTAGGGCTGCTTGGTACGGGCATGTACAATGGTTGATAAGGTAGTCTTATCTTAAGTCTGCCACGTATGCAAGTGGTAGTAGTTTCTTGGCATTATTAGTGGTTTCTTGGCATTATAAGTGGTTTCTTGTAAGGAACAATGTACTACTAGTGACAAAAGGAGATTCTAGGTTGTGTTCTACTCCAACGAGTACTACTAGTGGTTGCGGGAGTGTATACCTCGTTTTGTGGGTCCGATCCCGGTCGAACGCACGGCGGCCTTTTTTTAATAGTAACTTTGCTGCGAGCCAATATTGTACATGGGTAGTTTGAGATTTGAAGTCGAACAGACGTGCGGCACCACAATGTGGGTGCACTAGATAGCCTAGCCACATGAACGAGTTTTCCTTCCCATCATCTCGTGGCTTGCGTGCTCGTCCTTGCCGCACCTCGCTTGCAGCTTCCTCATTAGCTAGTAGCATATTTAAACTAGCACCTCCCAATTAAGCCCGAGGAGCCAGAAAGCCTGGTGCGGCATTGGGAACTGTGCAATATGGCTCTGTACGTAAAGTGCTACTAGTACTCTACTACTCTGTAGCTTGTGGCGTTGCATGCATGGACTTCACTCCATTATCGGCTCTATAAAAGAAATTCCTCTTGACGTGATTTTTTTGAAACGGAGGCAAAAGCTTTGCCTCATCTCATTCATAAAGAAGGAACTACTAACAAAGTTAGACAAGATCCATTACACCTCCATAAATGGAAGCGAAAAGGATAGTCTCGCTTTATCAAATAACTCAAATGTTCTGCCCCTGCCGTAACCGTCGCTGATAAACATGCTGCTAGTGTGTGCGTGAGAGGAGCGGCTGAGTAGGCCAGCTACAGCTTGAATAGAGCACCGAGAGTACCCACTACGCAAGTGTACTTTCCCTGCATTGATAGTACATCGATGGTTCTAGAGAACAGTAGTACCCTCCACTTCCAATTGTAGCTCCTTGGCCCTGAGATTCAAGAGTTCAAAACTGGTGCACTATACTAGAAGTACAGTACATCGCACTACTAGTTGAGAAAGTAGTACTAGTATTGCTACCGTACGAGTACATAGTAAATAATAGCCTCATCCCTTCGCTAAGGAACGATCTACAGTTGGAAGGGACGAGGCCCTTGTTGGGGAACATAGTAATTTCAAAAAATTTCCTACGATCATGCAAGATCTATCTAGGTGATGCATAACAACGGGGGGAGAGTGTATCCATGTACCCTCATAGACCAAAAGCGGAAGCGTTATGTAACGTGGTTGATGTAGTAGAACGTCTTCGCGATCCAACCGATCAAGTACCAAACGCATGGCACCTCCGCGATCTGCACATGTTCAGCTCGGTGATGTCCCTTGAACTCTAGATCTAGCTGAGGCTGAGGGAGAGTTTTGTCAGCACGACGGCATGGTAATGGTGATGATGAAGTTACTGGCGCAGGGCTTCGCCTAAGGACTACAACGATATGACCGAGGTGGAAATCTATGGAGGGGGGCACCGCACACGGCTAAAAGATCAACTTGATCAACTTGTGTGTCCTTGGGATGCTCCCCTCCCCCGTATATAAAGGAGGGAGGGAGGAGGCGGCCGGCCTAGGGGGCGTGCCAATCATAGGGAGTCCTAGTAGGATTCCCTTTCCTATTCGGAGTAGGAGAGAAGGAAATAGAGGGAGATGGAGAAGGAAAGGGGGGCTACGCCCCCACCCCTTGTCCAATTCGGTTTGGGCAGGGGGAGCCGCGCGCCACCTCTTAGACCTTCTCCCCTCTCTCCACTAAACCCAATAAGGCCCATTACTTCTCCCGGTGAATTCCTGTAACTCCCCGGTACTTCGAAAAATACCCGAATCACTCGGAACCTTTTCGATGTCCGAATATAGCCTTCCAATATATCAATCTTTATGTCTCGACCATTTCAAGACTCCTAATCATGTCCGTGATCTCATCTGGGTCTCCAAATAACCTCCTATACATCAAATCACATAAACTCACAATACCAATCGTCATCGAACATTAAGCATGCAGACCCTACAGGTTCGAGAACTATGTAGACATGACCGAGACACATCTCCGGTCAATAACCAATAGCGGAACCTGGATGCTCATATTGGTTCCTACATATTCTACGAAGATCTTTATCGGTCAAACCGCATAACAACATATGTTGTTCCCTTTGTCATCGGTATGTTACTTGCCCGAGATTCGATCGTAGGTATCATCATACCTAGTTCAATATCTTTACCCGCAAGTCTCTTTACTCATTCCGTAATGCTTCATCCTGCAACTAACTTATTAATCACATTTCTTGCAAGGCTTATAGTGATGAGCATTACCGAGAGGGCCCAGAGACAACTCTCCGAAACACGGAGTGACAAATCCTAATCTTGATCTATGCCAACCCAACAAACACCTTCGGAGACACCTGTAGAGCATCTTTATAATCACCCATTTACGTTGTGACGTTTGATAGCACACAAGGTGTTCCTCCGGTATTCGGGAGTTGCATAATCTCATAGTCTGAGGAACATGTATAAGTCATGAAGGAAGCAGTAGCAATGAAACTGTAACGATCATAATGCTAAGCTAATGGATGGGTCATGTCCATCACATCATTCTCCAAATGATGTGATCCCGTTCATCCAATGACAACACATGTCTATGGTTAGGAAACATAACCATCTTTGATTAATGAGCTAGTCAAGTAGAGGCATACTAGGGACAATATGTTTTGTCTATGTATTCACTCATGTACTAAGTTTCTGGTTAATACAATTATAGCATGAATAATAAACATTTATCATTAAATAAGGAAATAAATAATAACTTTATTATTGCCTCTAGGGCATATTTCCTTCAGTCTCCCACATGCACTAGAGTCAATAATCTAGTTCACATCGCCATGTGATTTAACATCAATAGTTCACATCTGTATGTGATTAACACCCATAGTTCACATCGCCATGTGACCAACAACCAAAGGGTTTACTAGAGTTAATAATCTAGTTCACATTGCTATGTGATTAACACACAAAGAGTACTAAGGTGTGATCATGTTTTTCTTATGAGAGAAATTTATTCAACGGGTCTGTCACATTCAGAGCCGTATGTATTTTGCAAATATTCTATGTCTACAATGCTCTGCATAGAGCTACTCTAGCTAATTGCTCCCACTTTCAATATGTATCCAGATTGAGACTTAGTCATCTGGACCGGTGTAAAAGCTTGCATCAACGTAACTCTTTACGACGAACTCTTTATCACCCCCATCACTGAGAAACATTTCCTTAGTCCTCACTAAGGATAATTTTGACCGCTGTCCAATGATCTACTCTTAGATCACTATTGTACCCCCTTGCCAAACTCATGGCAAGGTACACAACAGGTATGGTACACAGCATAACATACTTTATAGAACATATGACTGTGGCATAGGGAATGACTTTCATTCTGTTTCTATCTTCACCACAGTCGGGCTTTGAGTCTTACTCAACTTTACACCTTGTAATACACACAAGAACTCCTTTGACTGATCCATTTTGAACTCTTTCAAAAACTTGTCAAGGTATTTACTCATTGAAAAATCTTATCAAGCATCTTGATCTATCTCCATAGATCTTGATGCCCAATATGTAAGCAGCTTCACCGAGGTCTTTCATTGAAAAACTCTTATTCAAGTATCCCTTTATGCTACCCAGAAATTCTATATCATTTCCAATCAACAATATGTCATCCACATATAATATGAGAAATGCTATAGAGCTCCCACTCACTTTCTTGTAAATACAGGCTTCACCGCAAGTTTGTATAAAATCATATGCTTTGATCACACTATCAAAGCGTTTATTCCAACTCCGAGAGGCTTGCACCAGTCCATAAATGGATCGCCGAAGCTTGCACATTTTGTTAGCACCCTTTGGATCGATAAAACCTTCTGGTTGCATCATATACAACTCTTCTTCCAGAAATCCATTCAGGAATGCAGTTTTGACATCCATCTGCCTGATTTCATAAAATATGGCAACTGCTAACATGATTCGGACGGATTTAAGCATCGCTACAGTTGACAAAATCTCATTGTAGTCAACACCTTGAACTTGTCGAAAACCTTTTGTGACAGTCGAGCTTTGTAGATAGTAACACTACTATCAGTGTCCATCTTCCTCTTGAAGATCTATTTATTTTCTATGTCTTGCCGATCATCGGGCAAGTCCACCAAAGTCCATACTTTGTTCTCATACATGGACCCCGTCTCAGATTTCATGGCCTCAAGCCATTTCGCGGAATCTGGGCTCATCATTGCTTCCTCATAGTTCATAGGTTCATCATGGTCTAGTAACATGACTTGTAGAACATGATTACCATACCACTCTGGTGCAGATCTTACTCTGGAAGACCTATGAGGTTCAGTAGTAACTTGATCTGAAGTTTCATGATCATCATCACTATCTTCCTCACTAATTGGTGTAGGAATCACTTGAACTGATTTCTGTGATGAACTACTTTCCAATTCGGTAGAAGGTACAATTACCTCATCAAGTTCTACTTTCCTCCCACTCACTTCTTTCGAGAGAAACTCCTTCTCTAGAAAGGATCCATTCTTAGCAACGAATATCTTGCCTTCAGATCTTGTGATAGAAGGTGTACCCAACAGTTTTCTTTGAGTATTCTATGAAGATGCACTTCTCTGATTTGGGTTAGAGCTTATCAGGTTGAAGCATTTTCACATAAGCATCGCAGCCCCAAACTTTAGGAAATGACAACTTTGGTTTCTTGCCAAACCACAGTTCATAAGGCGTCGTCTCAACGGATTTTGATGGTGCCCTGTTTAACGTGAATGCAATTGTCTCTAATGCATAACCCCAAAATGATAGTGGTAAATTGGTAAGAGACATCATAGATTGCACCATATCCAATAAAGTGCGGTTACAACGTTTGGACACACCATTATGCTGTGGTATTCCAGGTGGCATGAGCTGTGAAACTATTCCACATTGTTTTGAATGAAGGCCAAACTCGTAACTCAAATATTCTCCTCCACGATCAGATCGTAGAAACTTTTATTTTCTTGTTATGATGATTCTCCACTTCACTCTAAAATTCTTTGGACTTCCTCAAACGTTTCAGACTTGTGTTTTATTAAGTAGATATACCCATATCTTCCCAAATCATGTGTGAAGGTCAAAAAATAGCGATACCTGCCATGAGCCTCAACACTCATTGGACCGCATACATCGGTATGTATTATTTCCAATAAGTCAGTAGCTTGTTCCATTGTTTCGGAGAATGGAGTTTTAGTCATCTTGCCCATAAGGCACGGTTCACAAGTATCAAATGATTCATAATGAAGTGATTCCAAAAGTCCATCTTTATGGAGTTTCTTCATGCACTTTAGACCGATATGACCCAAACGACAATGCCACAAATAAGTTCCACTATCATTCCCAACTTTGCATCTTTTGGCATCAATATTATGAATATGTGTATTACCCGATCAAGATTCAATAAACCATCAATATTGGGTGTATGACCATTGAAGGTTTTATACATGTAAACAAAATAACAATTATTCTTTGTCTTAAATGAATAACCGTATTGCAATAAACATGATATAATCATATTCATGCTTTAACGCAAACACCAAATAACATTTATTTAGGTTCAACTCTAATCATTAAAGTATAGGGGTTGTGCGATGATGATTATATCAATCTTGGAACCACTTCCAACATACATCGTCACTTCACCCTCAACTAGTCCCTGTTTATTTTGCAACTCTTGTTTCAAGTTACTAAATACCCAGGGGTTACTACGAGCACTAGTAAGGTACACATCAATAACATGTATATAAAATATATCTTTGTTCAATTTTCCATCCTTCTTATCCACCAAATATTTGGGGTAGTTCCGCTTCCAGTGACCATTTCCTTTGCAGAAGAAGCACTCAGTTTCAGGCTTAAGTCTAGCTTTGGGCTTCTTCACGGGAGTGAAAACCTTCTTGCCATTCTTCTTGAAGTTCCCTTTCTTTCCCTTTACCCTTTTTCTTGAAACTAGTGATCTTGTTTAATCATCAAGACTTGATGCTTTTTCTTGATTTCTACCTTCGTTGATTTCAGCATCACGAAGAGCTCGGGAATCCTTTGCATATTATAGTTCATCACGAAGTTCCAGTAGCTTATTCCCTTTCTTTCTCTTTGCCTTTTTTCTTGAAACTAGTGATCTTGTTTAATCATCAACACTTGATGCTTTTTCTTGATTTCTACCTTCGTTGATTTCAGCATCACGAAGAGCTCGGGAATCCCTTGCGTATTATAGTTTGTCACAAAGTTCCACTAGCTTGGTGATGGTGACTAGAGAACTCTGTCAATTACTATCTTAGCTGGAAGATTAACTCCCACTTGATTCAAGCGATTGTAGTACCCACACAATCTGAGCACATGCTCACTGGCTGAGCTATTCTCCTCCATCTTTTAGCTATAGAACTTGTTGGAGACTACATATCTCTCAACTCTGGCATTTGCTTGAAATGTTTAACTTCAACTCCTGGAACATCTCATATATTCCATGACATTCAAAATGTATTTGAAGTCCCGATTCTAAGCCGTAAAGCATGGTGCACTAAACTATCAAGTAGTCATCATATTGAGCTAGCCAAACATTCATAATGTCTGCATTTGCTCCTGCAATAGGTCTGTCACCCAGCGGTGCATAAAGGACATAATTCTTCTGTGCAGCAATGAGGATACACCTCAGATCATGAACCCAGTCCGCATCATTGCTACTATCATCTTTCAACTTAGTTTTCTCTAGGAACATATAAAAAATATAGGGAAGCTATAACACGAGCTATTGATCTACAACATAATTTGCAAAATACTATCAGGACTAAGTTCATGATAAATTAAAGTTCAATTAATAATATTACTTAAGAACTCCCACTTAGATAGACATCCCTCTAGTCATCTAAATGATCACGTGATCCAAATCAACTAAACCATGTCCGATCATCACGTGAGATGGAGTAGTTTTCAATGGTGAACATCACTATGTTGATCATATCTTCTATATGATTCACGCTCGACCTTTCGGTCTCAAGTGTTCCGAGGCCAACTATTGTTACTATGACTATCACTACCGATTAGTGATAAAGTAAAACAATTACATGGAGATTGCATTGCATACAATAAAGCGACAACCATATGGCTCCTGCCAGTTGCCAATAACTTTGTTACAAAACATGATCATCTCATACAACAATTTATATCAGATCATGCCTTGACCATATCGCATCATAGCAAGCCCTGCAAAAACAAGTTAGATGTCCTTTACTTTGTTGTTGCAAGTTTTACGTGGCTTCTGCGGGCTTCTAGTAAGAACCGTTCTTACCTACACATCAAAACGACAACGATTTTTCGTCAAGTCTGTTGTTTTAACCTTCAACAAGGACTGGGCGTAGCCACACTTGATTCAACTAAAGTTGGAGAAACAAACACCCGCCAGCCACCTATGTGCATAAGCACATCGGTAGAACCAGTCTCATGAACGCGGTCATGTAATGTCGGTCCGGGCCGCTTCATCCAACAATACCGCCGAATCAAAGTACGACATGCTGGTAAGCAGTATGACTATTATCGCCCACAATCTTTGTGTTCTACTCGTGCATATAACATCTACGCATAGACCTGGCTTTGATGCCACTGTTGGGGAACATAGTAATTTCAAAAAATTCCTACAATCATGCAAGATCTATCTAGGTGATGCATAGCAA
>NC_041391.1:168441288-168441865 GCF_002162155.2 Triticum dicoccoides | reverse complement strand
GGGGGGAGTGTATCCATGTAGCCTCGTAGACTGAAAGTGGAAGCGTTATGTAACGCGGTTGATGTAGTCGAACGTCTTCATGATCCAACCGATCAAGTACCGAATGCATGACACCTCCGCGATCTGCACACGTTCAGCTTGGTGACGTCCCTCAAACTCTAGATCCAGCTGAGGTCAAGAGAGAGTTCTGTTAGCACGACGGTGTAGGGATGGTGATGATGAAGTTACTGGTGCAGGGCTTCGCCTAAGCACTATGACAATATGACCGAGGTGGAAATCTGTGGAGGGGGGCACCACACACGGCTAAAAGATCAACTTGATCAACTTGTGTGTCCTTGGGGTGCTCCTCTCCCCCGTATATAAAGGAGGGAGGGAGGAGGCGGCAGGCCTAGGGGGCGCTCCAAGCATAGCGAGTCCTGCTAGGACTCCCAAGTCCTAGTAGGATTCCCTTTCCTATTCGGAGTACGAGAGAAGGAAAGATAGGGACAGGAAGAAGGAAAGGGGGCACTACAAAAAAATACACTTCCGTGATTATACGTGTTTGTCACAGTATGTCACGTTTTCTTAGCTTGGGCAG
>NC_041391.1:168434155-168441087 GCF_002162155.2 Triticum dicoccoides | reverse complement strand
CCTGCAGTGCCACGGGGGCTGTAACCTCAAACAGGGCATTGAGCATCTCAGTAGTGGCCGTGAGCGTATCTGGGGTCGGCTCGGTGGCTGCCTCCGTCTTCTAGGAGCTCTCTGTCTCATGAGGATCAGCCTCCCGCGTCTGCTCCAATATCGGCAGATCTTTGCCTCGTTCTCCTTGGTCCATCATGAAACTGACGAATACTAGGAGACCACTGAAAGGAAAACAAAATCGCAATGACAATGAAACAAAAAAGAGAGTGAGGATCGGTTACTTCTTTGCAAAAGTTCTTTTTTTTTCTCTGAACGAAAATATACCAACATCACAGATCCTCTTACCTTCCCTTCGTTGGGAGAGAAGAACAGTGGCAGATGCGACTGTTGCCTTTCTTGAAGATGGCGAGGGAGAAGGGGATTCAGCGATGAGTGAAATGAGGGTTGCTTCGTTCATCAAACTTAGACTGCGGGTAGGTGGGGTTTTGTGATACGACAGCTCGTTACAGCCGCGCTACGACCGGGGTGACTCTCCGCCTGCGTACTGCCTTCTAATTTGGTGGATGGCATTTGGTCCCGCGTGCTGCATGGCCCGCATGCTGGTGAATAAAAGTATAAGACCATTCAGTAGAGGGAGACATTTCGATGACCTAGGAGGAGCCAAAGCGGTAGTGTATCCACTGTACTAGTAGTAATTGTTTTTCTAGGTAGCTGTAGAGTGTCTCCACTGTACTACTAGTAATTGTTTCTCTGGGCCCAAGACAAAACAGCCCATCCACCCTAGTAAATAGTAAAATCAATTCAAAAGCCCATATATTTACTGAATGAGAGGCGCTACCCACACCCAGCACACCGCCCCCCCAAAAAACTGGGTGCTCTTCTTCCTCCTCACTCCCACCCACCTCACGTTAGCTCGCTCCACTCGTACCCCCAAATTCCTCACCTCACTCGTACACAAAACACCAGCTCCTCTTCTTCCTCACTACTATAGAAAAACCCCAACTCCCCTTCTTCTTCACTCGCACTACAACTAGGCTCGTCATTCATTACTCTGCTCAAATCTGTGAGCGTGATGCAACGCCCTCGAGGAAAATGGAGTCGACTGACCCCAGTGCCAAGAAGATGAGGCTCCCACCAGCGGTGACGCTTGTCGCACTACAGGAAACTGCTAGTTTGCCGTCAATGAGCGGCTTTGCCATCAGCATTTCGTCGGGGTAGACAGCAAAGAAAGTTTTGCTGTCAGGAGCTTACGTCAAAGTATGACTAACGACAAATCTGCGCTTTGCCGTCTGTGAGCGCGCTGGCTGACGGCAAACCTAGCGAAAGGATGACGGCAAAGAAACCAAGACAGCAAACTGGCTCTTCGCCGTTTGTTGTTTCACTGGGTGACGGCAAAGGATGGACACATGTCTAGTTTGACGGTAGGTAATGGTGCCCCAGTTTTGCCGTCTGTGTTTGTCATCCACTGACGGCAAAGTCGGTTACTTTGCCGTCTGCCTTCTGTCCTACTGACGGCGAACTAATAGAAAAAAAAAACTGGCACCGAGCCTTGCTTTGTCGTCTCCTTTTGGTCCCACTAATGGCAAATTAATGGAAATTAAGAAGAAAAAAACCCCACCCGACCGCATCATCCCCGATTCCTATCTCTACCGCGCGCGCTAGGTTATCCCCGCCCGTCCCCGGCTCCACAGCGCCGCCGCCACTGCCCGTCCCCAGCTCCACCGCGCCGCCGCCGCCCGTCTCCACCTCCACCGCGCCGCCGCAGCTGGTCCCCACCTCCACCGCGCCGCCGTCGGGACCCTTCTCCACTGCGCCCCCCACCCGTCCTCCTCCAATGGCGCGACCGCCACCGGGCCGTCCTCCCCTGCCCTAGTAGCACGGCTGCCGTGGGCAGCACCGCCGTCGGTTCCCTCCTGCGCATCCGCCGGTGCTGGTCACCACCGAAGCGGGGCACCACCTCCCCCTCTTCCCCAAGCCTTCCTCTGCCCCGCCCCACGGTGAGCACCGCTCCCCATCTCTGTTTGTATTCTTTTAGATGGATAGATGTATGGATTGCAGTATATGTGGATGGATTTATAGATGTATGTAAGGATGGATGCATAGATGGATGTATCCCTTTCCATTTTCTTCTGCCTAAATTTTTTAGTATAAGGCAGCCTTGTGCTTGTCCATAATATGGTTGTTCTGCAAGGCAAAATTTCAACTTTTGATTAATGCTCGTAGGAAATTCAATGCTCAGTTTTTTGCAACATGCTTAGATTGGAGAAGACAAGCCAGAGAGTCTAGTCTTGCTACACACACATATATATAGTTGTCAATTGTGAGATGATGTTGATAATGTTTTTATCAGATTGTTTCACGAGTGCTTATGTTGGTTGTGCCGGTGCTTTTCATGTGCAGGGATTTTCTCTTCACCTCGAGGAGCATTGTCCGTCCCGTTGCCATTGCCATCGTTGTTCAACTACCGCCTCTACGGTCTCGGGGTGAGCTTGACTATCATCTCCTCCCCCTTCCCTATTTGCTTCGTTCCGTTCGTCGTGCCGATGCCACTAGATTTTATTTTCATGTCAAGTCTCGTAACCTAAGCGTCTCCCGTTCGAAAGGGTGGCATCTATAAATATGCATGTCTTTGCATATTTATAACCGTCGTCCTTTCGAATTGTCCACGTTATCCATGGACAGCCCGAGTACGTGTAGATTGGGTTTCGTTTCCCGTGCTCTACTTCGGTCCTTAGCAAAGTTTCGTCAGCGCCACCTCGTTGTTCTCCGGGTGCACATTCTCTTGGCTTGTTGTCGAGACGTGTATCTGGAGAACAGCGGGGAGGTGCTGCCGAAATTTTGCCGAGGACCGGAGTAGAGCACGGGAAACGAACCCAATCTACACGTACTCGGGTGGGATTAGGACCCATCTTTAACTATTAGAGATAGGATTCAATCCATGGATGCACGTTTCCCTTTTGTATGGTAAAAAATTAAAATCATGGCGTAAATAATATGACAATGGTAATTAGGTGTGTATCTAGTCTTAATTACATTATACATATCTTGATGAATATGAATTTGGTGCCCCTACTGTTAGTGCAAGTACCAGTATGGATGATCGTGAGTGGATGTACACTGGACACCCTAGTCAGGCTGGCATGACCACTGAATGGGTGACGAAGACCAACGAATTTGTGGAGGCAGCATTTGCTAGAGGCCAAAGAAAAAGTTGGTGCCCCTGCTTGAAGTGCCGCAATGGCACAGAACAGTCGAAGAAGATGATTGTGTGCACCTACAGAAGCATGGGTTTAAGCGTGGGTATACCCGGTGGACCCTTCATGGCGAGCCTGAACGTAGCAGAGAGGAGGTGGTGCATCGGCGAACCGACAACAATGGTACCGGGATAGTTGACATCGTAGCTGACTTCAACGATGCACGTGAAGAGGGATCAGAGGAAGAACCGGAGGAGTCTGTGAGGGCCTTCTTAGAAATGTTGAATTCCTCACAACAACCTCTTCACGACCACACAAACCAATGTCAGCTGGATGCCATTGCACAAGCAATGTCTATAAAGGCCCAGTTCAACATGAGCAGAGATTTCTTTAATTCGATGGTGACATCTTGGGGTCGCTCTCTCCCCGAAGGTCACAAACTGGCTAAAAGTTGGTATGAAGCGAAGAAAATCCTTCGTGCACTTAAGATGCCCTATGAGCAGATACATGCTTGTCCAAACGGATGTGTCTTATTTACGAAAGAGTATGCCGATGACAAGTATTGCGCCAAGTGCAAAGCCTCTAGGTATGTCGAGAGAGACCTCAGTGATGGTACGAAGAAGCAGAGCAAAGTCCCCGCAAATGTTCTTCGATATTTTCCAATCTTGCCAAGAATTCAACGCCTTTACTTGAGCGAAGATACAGCCAAACAGATGACATGGCACAAATATGGGATAAGACACGACAAAGATGATCATGGGAGATCGATGCTGATACATCCGTCTTGTGCCCAAGCTTGGAAGAGTTTCGATCGCATACATCATGAGAAAGCAAAAGAGGCAAAGAATGCACGAGTTGCCATTGGACTCGATGGGTTCAATCCATTTGGTATGGTGTCAAAGACATATAGTTGTTGGACCGTGTTTGTTTTTCCCCTCAACCTCCCCCCCCCGGCGCCATAATGCAACGCAAGCACATGTTCCTGTCGTTGCTAATTCCAGGACCCAAGTATCCAGGGAAGAATATAAGTGTGTACATGCAACCACTGGTAGATGAGTTGAAAGAAGCTTGGGTGAACGAGATACGGACATACGACGCTGCTAGCAAAAAGAACTTCACAATGCATGTTTGGTACCAGTACTCATTTCATGACTTACCGGCATATTCACTTTTCATGGGGTGGTCTGTGCATGGGAGGTTCCCATGCCCAAGGTGCAAGGCAAGCATGAAGTGCCGTTGGTTGCAGCATGGTCGCAGGTATTCTTGCTTCGATTTTCATAGACAACATTTGCGTCTTGACGATCCATTCAGAAAAGACAAGAAGAACTTCATGAAAGGTGAAGTCGTTGAACACTCATGCATACTGTATTTCTTAATTGTGTTATTTGTATCTAGAGTATATTTATAGAACATGGGGCATATATATAAACCTGATTTTTGGACCTGTCAATTCAAAGAAATATGTGCATCTGATCATCTGTATTGAATGAAATTTCTGAGCAACAATGTTTAATTCTTAGTGTAAACATACTTCAATTCTTGGTGAAATTTCTGCGTTCACCGTATATTGTATCTTCTATGAAGTGCATCATAATTGATTATAAATTGAGCAGTGGCAATTGATTAGAATCCACTTTATGGGTATTCCTAATAATAATAGATCGAATTCTGCTTATCTAACTCTTGATTGTCATCAACTCTGATGGTCTTTTTAACCTTTTGATTTCTGGGATGGAGCCATTGTCTCTATATTTGCCTGTTTTGACTATAAATAAACGAGCAGATTTTACTTTATTTAGATTTTATAAGAAACCTCAGACTTAAAGGTTTGAAAATTACTGCACCAAACTAATTTTCTCTATATTTGCAGGATTTCTATAGATGCGAGGATGGAAAGTTGGAGGAGGCACGAGCAGTTGTCAACAAACATTGCCCGAAGCTTGTGCATAATCTGATGCATGAGGCGCGCCCTTTAGCCGTCCGCAAATATATGGCAACTCAAGGCTATAAGAGTCTTGATAAGAAAGCTGGTAGGAGACTTCGTCTTGAGAAGGACAAGTACATGCATGTAAAGCATATTCATGCTTGTTATTTCCTCAACAGGCTGGCACTCAATTTCTTTTTGACATATATGAGATGCAATTGATCAATTAGGTTACTCCGAGATGGTGTGTCGATAAGGGGGAGTGTTGGGAGCGGATCATGGACTATTGGTGTTCCAAAGAGTACAGGGCGAAAAACAAAGATTATAGAAATCGGCGAGCCAGAATGCTGGATCCACCACATCATCAAGGCAACTTGAACGTTATGGAGTATGGTGAACGTTGGGTATATCTTATGGATTTCTTGATAAGCTTTTTCTTGTCATACATGTTGCCAATCCTTCTGATGAAATCTTAATCATGTTGCTTTGGTTGCAGGCATCTCACCATAATGCCCCACTGCCCAACCTGTTCGTCTCGTATGCTTTGGCCCATAAGGCACCGTACAGAATAGCCACGCCTTACGATGAGAATGACACAGCATCCGCGTACTCCAGCAAGACCGCCTACGATCGGATGGAGAAATTTAATGGGGTGGCAAAAGAGTTGAAAGGGCCCGAGTATGATGTGACAACAGAGCCTCTTGACCACGCTTTGGTCATGATCTCTGGAGAAGGCAGGAAACATGGCAAGGAAGCAATTGCGGGAGGCATGTTCCCTAGCTCCTCCCGTAGCTCTCTCCCTGAATACAAAGCTCGGTTATGTATCTCAAAATCTTCTACATATAAACGCTCAACTCCAACTATGGTTGAGATGGAGGTATTCTATACAAGTCCTTCTATATATGTTTGTTTCTTACTTACTCTTGGATTGAAGATGCAATTGCCATGCCATATTTTGCAGGCCCGACTGGCGGAGGAGAGGCGAGTGGCGGCAGAGGAGAGGGCGGAGGAGAGGTGAGTGGCGGCAGAGGAGAGGGCGGAGGAGAGGCGACTGGCTGATGAGAGGATGCAAAAAGCGGTGCAGCAGGCGGTGTTGGCACAAACTAGTCAATGCTTTGCAATGTTTGTGGTTAGTTCCTTGATTGCCAAACACATACATAATCTTCACTCAATCATAATCTTCTACTACCAGTACTTAATCTTCACTCAAACATAATTTGTAGGCTTATTGTACCCAGAATGGTATGCCCGCTATGCAGATGCCTCAATCAGGCCATGGATCTAATGCTGATGGATCTTCACATGCACGAGGCCCAAGCGACAACAACCTTGGTGGTTCTCCGAATGTTTGAGATCGAGTATGGTTAGTGCGTACATATCTCATTTACGTAGGTCTCAAATTTTTCAACGTAGAAACAAGTAGCTATCTTGATTCTTGAAGATCAAACTTATAAGTAGAGACAAGTAGATACCATTTGAACCGTTTCAAACTATAATCCATTTGAACAATTTCAACCATGATCTTAATTAACTATATGCATTCTTGAAGCTATTTATTTTCATGATTTAGAGAACACTTGAAGATATTCATGATTTAGAGACAAGTAGCTACTTATTTTCATGATTTAGAGACCATTTGAAGATCTCCATGATTTAGAAACTTGTAAGTAGAGACCGTTTGAACCATTTAAAGATCAAACTTATAAGTAGAGACAAGTAGAGACCATTTGAACCGTTTCAAACTATAATCCATTTGAACAATTTCAACCATGATCTTAATTAACTATATGCATTCTTGAAGCTATTTATTTTCATGATTTAGA
>NC_041391.1:168418247-168434062 GCF_002162155.2 Triticum dicoccoides | reverse complement strand
AGAGAACACTTGAAGATATTCATGATTTAGAGACAAGTGGCTACTTATTTTCATGATTTAGAGACCATTTCAAGATCTCCATGATTTAGAAACTTGTAAGTAGAGACCGTTTGAACCATTTAAAGATCAAACTTATAAGTAGAGACAAGTAGACACCATTTGAACCGTTTTAAACTATAATCCATTTGAACAATTTCGACCATGATCTTAATTAACTATATGCATTCTTGAAGCTATTTATTTTCATGATTTAGAGAACACTTGAAGATATTCATAATTTAGAGACAAGTAGCTACTTATTTTCATTATTTAGAGACCATTTGAAGATCTCCATGATTTAGAAACTTGTAAGTAGAGACCGTTTGAACCATATAAAGATCGGACTTATAAGTAAAGATCTAGTGTTAAATTAGCATGTTCAAAATTGGATAAGTGTTCAAGAAACTCCATATGTACTAGAAGCTTTTTATTTTGGAAACTCACTATGGAATATGGATCACTATTTATTTTGTAGTGTCGAAGTACTTTCTTTTGTCTATTTGGCATATTGATGATTTCAAGCACGTTATTTGACACACACCATTCAATCTTTTAGGTTGCCACATGGATGCTCTTTGGACTACGACATGGACATGAAGGCGTTTGTTGTAGTGCCAAAGCTTACGTAGTGATGCCATCTTTGTTCATTGTGTATTATATGCTGTGGAACTTTGTTTTGGGACTATATGCTATGGAACTTTGTCCCGTGACTATATATATGCTATGGAACTTTGTTTTCGGACTATATATATGCTATGGAACTTTGTTTTGGGACTATATGCTATGGAACTTTGTCCTGGGACTATATATATGCTATGGAACTTTGTCCTGGGACTATATATATGCTATGGAACTTCGTTCTTATATTTGTTCATTTTTGCTTATATTTGCTATGGAACTATGCTGTCATGTTATGGTTCTGTGCTGCTATGGTTCTATACTGTGTATTAAACTATTTAATTTCTGATTTAAAAAAAGGAGCTTTGCCGTCAAGGGATAGAAGGCAAAGATGCCACATGTCGCTAGCCTGTGCTTCCGCTGGCATTTTGCCGTCTTGCCAGCAGGCAGGTTGACGGCAAAGAGGTAGAGTTTTGCCGTCTGGGCCAGCACCAACTGACGGCGAAATATGAGTCTTTGCCGACTGGGAAAGGAGCACCAGACGGCAAAGTCCTGCTATTTTGCCCACTGGGACTACAGTGACAGAAGGCAAAGTATGCTTCTTTCCCATTTGCCAAAACTGATAGTTGACGGCAAAGATAATAGACTTTGCCGTCTGGTTGGACGGCCGGTAGACGGCAAAACACTTGACGTCGTCCATCAGACCGTTCGTTCCGTCTGGTGCAATGTTTTGCCATCTACTTTCCGCAGACTGACGGCAAAAATATAGACTGACGGCAAAGTCTTTGCCTTCAGGAAAAAAAAGCAGACGTCAAAGTATTCTTTGTCGATTAATCTTTGCCGTCTACTTCCTGACAGCAAACTCTTTGCCGTCTGGATTTACGTCTTTGCCGTCTGTTATGCCCAGACGGCAAACTAGCAGTTTCCTGTAGTGTCGTGGTTCTAAGTCTGACAGTAGTGTAGGGGGGGTACTAATGGAGAGGCAAGATCCTAGCTATGGAGTAGTTGTACACGCAAGAGTTTTACGAGTTCAGGCCCTTCTCGGAGGAAGTAACAACCCTACGTCTCGGTGCCCGAAGGCGGTCGACTGGATTATATGCGTGTCAGTTACAGGGGTGCGAACCCTTTACACTGAGGAGGGGGGTGGCTTATATAGAGTTTGCCAGACCCCTCCGGCCCTCAGTTATGCAGGGTTTAAAGTACATTAAGACAGGGGGTTACTGGTAACGCCCACATAAAGTGCTACGAAGACCATAAAGGCTATTTATTGACAGACCATTGCACGCAGAGTGACTTTAGATCTCCTGGTCGTCGAGTGGTTAGCTTCATGGTCGAGTGGTTATCTTCATGGTCGAGTGTCCTCGAGTCGGTCGAGTGGATCACCTCTAGGTCGACTGACAGGTAGTTTCTTCTAGGGATGTCCTTGGGTAGGGTGGCTTAGACAGGTCCATGACCCTACCCTAGGTACATAGCTTCATCATTAGCCCCCGAATGGATCGGGGTTTGAGTGGGGAAGGAGTTGAGGATTTTTCTGACCCATTTCTTGTGCTGTGAGCATGTCTTGTCTTGGATCAATGAACTTTTAGATGACGGCACCAACTTCTTTTTCAGTCGCCTTGATCCATTCTTTGTATCTGTCGAGTGAAGTTTTCGCTTGGGGAGCTCCAAGTGCTAGAGCGGGGGAGATCTTCTGTCTGACGAGTCATTCTGCAACTCGCGGATTCTGCGGGATTCAAATTTTGGGAAGCACGCGGGACAGGGCGAGGCCGCAGCAATCGGACGGGATAAGGCAGGGACGCCTCGATCTCCGTGCCACCTTTTTTCGCCACGTATTGCGTGCACGACTATTGCGGGATTTGACAGGATCATCTGGGCCCACATGTCAGCCACTCGAAGCAGCCTAATATAAAGCGCCGGACGGGGTTTTTTCAATAGTGCACCCTCATTCCTCCCTCTTCTCCAGATTTCTCCGCCGTGTTAGCTTCTGCCTCTGCGCCGCTGCCCCGCGCGTGCTTTGACGGCGACGATGGTGAAGGAGAAGACGGCGGCTCTGGAGCGGGCGAAGAAAGTGACGGCAAAGGCGAAGGGAAGGGGAACCAGTCGGAGTGGCGCTTCATCGAGGACCGGCCTGCCGCCGGGCTGGATCCAGGGCGACTGGATCCGCTCGACAATTACTCAGGCGGATCTCGACGACCTGGCCGACGGAGGGCTGATCCCCCATGGATCAGGGCGGCTCCCGAGGAGGGAGTCAGAGACGCAGCCTCAGGAGGGTGAGTGCGTTCTTCTGGCCACCCATGTCGACCGTGGGTTTTCTTTGCCACCCCACCCTTTCTTCCGAGGGTTTCTGAATTTCTTTAGGGCACAACTCCACCACTTCACACCCAACTCCATAGTGTACCTCGCCACCTACGTGTCTTTGTACGAATGCTTCTTGGGTTGCCGGCCTCACTGGGGCCTCTTTAAGCACATCTTCACCTATCGCTCCCAAACGGTGAAGAAGGCAAATCCGAGTGATGAGAGGACACATGTGATTCATATGTGTGGGGGACTTGGGATCCAGTTGAGGGGGAAAAGTTCTTTTCCGACCATGGTTTTGCCCGACTTCGTCCGTGGGTGGCAGTCGACCTGGTTTTACTGCAAGGACCAGCCGATGCCAGGGCAGTCGACCGGGCTCCCTCCCTTTTCCATGGAACGAGTGAGGAAGCCCTCCTCTTTGAAGGTGGTCCCGGAGGATAAGGCGCAGGTGAAGGTGCTGGTCGAGCGTATCGTGCAGCTCATCCATGACGGGGTGACTGGTATGGACCTCTTGGAGGTCTTCCTCCGGCGGCGCATCCAGCCGCTCCAATTTCGAGACCATCCTATGTGGATGTATTCTGGAACTAAGGATACCACTCGGATCCACCCGGAGTAGATCGATGGTGTCACGCTGGAGCGGTGGATGGGAAGCATTACGGGGAACAAGGACAACCCCCGAGGAGCCAGGAGGGTCGTTCCACTCGACCAATCATATGAAGTTGACAAGGTCCAACTCTGCATTTCTGACTGCGATTCTGTTTTTTCCATTCTGTCTGTTTGAAATCAACTGACTAACTTTTGTCTTGTTTGCTGTCTTCTAGATCATGACTAAAATGTACTCGATGCCCAACGGGGTGCAGGAACAAGCCGAGGAGGGAGAGGCGAGTGGAGGCGAAAGTGAGGAGGAGGAGTGGAAATCCGACGACAAGGGGGAAGAGGATGAAGACGGTTCCAGCAAGGAGGCGGAGGAAATGGAAGTCGACCCTCCTTGCAAGGAAAGGCGATCCAAGCTCGCCCACGATCCTGCGAGGGAGCGCGGCAAAGTGGTTGCGCCCGTTGTGCCGTCGACAAAGCGTCCTCGGACGGCCTCTCCGGCGCCGACTGTAAAAGCGTCGAAGCATCCGTGGGCGGAGTCATCAAAGCCGCCGAAGGCCTTGCCTAAGACAAAAATGGCCATTCCCACTATCTTCGGGTAACAGCAGGATTTGTGTTTCCTTGTTCAGCTCGAGCTAACTTTCGGTCGACTCGTTGACTAACCGACTGGTTTCTGAAATCTGCAGTGCTGCTACTTCCGAGACCTCTGCCAAGGACGGAGACCAAGAAATGGAAGACACTGTCACCTCCAACCCTGGTATGTTCTCTTGTAGTTTTTGCTTTTGGTCGATTGGATATTCATTTCCAACTCTGTATTTATCTTGCATCTCCTCGTCATGTCATTGATCTCCCCGATGATGATGACGAGGTGCCCCTGAAGGCGAGGAAGAATAGACAGGCTGTGGCTGGCAAGGCCACTCGGACTGCGTCAGCACCTGAGGCACTGGTTCAAGATGGTGGCGACATCACTCGGCATTCTGTGACCTTTGTTGTGCCACTGACGAGTGCCCGGCCTTCATCGTCGACTGCTGAACCGCCCTCCCTTTTCTCCACACACCACGTCCCAGAGGACCAGGCGGGCGCAGCTAAGGAGGCTATACGCCAGGCGGGGATTATGATGGAGCAGGTGAAGGCGATCCGGGAAGCCAGCCATGCGACTTATGATGCAAGCTCAACCCTTCAGAGCAATGTCCAGGTTAGTTGGCAACCGCCTATTCTGTTAGGATATGTTATTTGAAGATTTTCTTTCCAAAAAAATCTTTGTGTCTCTATACCCACTGGGTGTGTCGATTGGATTTGTAGACTGGTGGGGGCACGCTGAGTGCACCCATTGGGTGTAGTCCCCGAGACTATGGTGGACTGCTGGCAGTCGACTGTAGTCTTTGTAGTTGAAATTTCTTCACTCGGTCTGCTCGGACCATGTCGAGTGGAACATTAGGACCTGTGGGGGCATGCTGAGTGCACCCACTGGGTGTAGTCCCCGAGACTATGGTGGACTGCTGGCAGTCGACTGTAGTCTGAAGAACTCTCTCTTTCCTCTTTTTTCATGTAGACTATGATGATACCATAATCTCTTTGTTTCTTTTGGTTCACTGATCGGATCGAGTCGGTAGAACTAGTGGGGGCACGCTGAGTGCACCCACTGGGTGTAGTCCCCGAGACTATTGTTGAATATTTTGATTCGATTGTAGTCTTAGAAACGTTACTGTTTTTCTCTTAGTCACTCGGAAGTAATCTCTCTTTAATGTCTGTCGACTGTCTCTTTGCAGAAATCTTGCGAGCTCGTGGCCCGTTATACTGAGTTGGAGAAGAAACATATCCAGCTCGATCTTGACTTAAAACTTGTCCATGAGAACTTTCAGAAGGCAAAGGACGAGGCAACAGGTACGATTGGTGAGAACTTGACGATTGTTTTTATCTTTCTGCCAATTATTGATTCTGACCTCCTTGCCATTTTGTAGAGAAAACAAAGGTGGCTCTGATCAAGAAGGACCAGGAACTTGCTGAGGCGTAGAAGGCTGCATCGGATAAAATGAAGCTCATGGAAGAAAAGCTGGCTTCAGTCGGCAAACTCGAAGAAGAGAACGTCAACCTGAAAGCTGCTCTTGACGCGGCCAACAAAGAAGTCAGCTGCCTAAAGAATGACAATATTGCTCTGAGTGACAAGGCAAGTGAACTGGTGGGGAAGAAGAATGATCTGGAAGCTTATCTGGGAGGGCTCGCCAAGAAGCTGTTCCTCATGCTTGAAGGTAACCTCTTTCACTCGACTGGCTCGTCACCGTTGATTCGTCGTGGAACTGCTGGTTCATGTTTGACTTGCGTTTACAGAATTCTGCCAAAACTTTGAGGAAGAAACCAGTCGAGTGGAAACAGGCTTGGATCCCATCAACTCTCCAATGAAGGATGAAGCTGCCATGAACGTGCTTCGACTGGAGTCTCGTGTCGCTGGTGTGGTGGACTATCTGGCCCGTCTGAAGGCAGCAGCGTCATGAATCGACACGACACTCTGGCCAGGGGAGACGCTTCAGAACGACCTCGAGTCTTTGATGACTCGACTGAATGAAGTCCCAGGCCGAGTGCAAGAGTGGAAGAAGTCTTCTGCCAGGTGTGGTGCCGATGTAGCTCTGTCTTAGTCCGTGTTCACTTCAAAGATGCACGAGAGGAAAAGCTGGCGTCCCTCAAGGTGGCCAGTACTAAGAAGCATGACTTCTGATCTTTCATGGAGACATTCATTGCTGCTGCCACTCGGATTGCTGATGGAATCGACCTGGATGAGTTCGTCGCGCCTTCCAGTCCTCCATCGGAGGAGTAAAAAACTTTTATGCTTGATGCCTTAAATTTGCCTCGGGATGCCGAGTGGTTTTTGTAACCGATAAACTTTAACAGGCTTGATGCGTGAGCACTTCTGTATCCGTAGGATGCTATCTGAACTTGATGCCTGAGCTTTGTGGTTGAATATGTTTGCATTTGTCTTCGAATGGCATTGTTCTTCGCTCGGAATATATTTTTGTGCTTGGGACTTGCTCTTGCAGGCTGGAGCACAGATTTCAGTCGACTTGCGTCCTTGTGACCTAGGATGAAGCGTACATTGTATTTGTGCCGAAGCTCGAAGGAGAAGGTAGCAGTCGACCTGCACATCGCCGTCCTTGCAGAGTGCATGTTGTATTTGTGCCGAAGCCCGGAGGAGAAGGTAACAGTCGACCTGCACCTCGTTGTCCTAGCGGGTTGGAACGATTTTCATACTTAGTCAAGTGCTGGACCGCCGCTAAGCCTCCGAGTGAGAGGTAGATTCACCACTCGATAGGATTTCAAAATACTTAGGAGAGTACTGGACTGCAGCTAAGCCCCCGAGTGGGAGGCGGATTCACCACTCGATAGGATTCCAAATTCTTAGGCGAGTACTGGACTGCAGCTAAGCCCCTGAGTGGGAGGGGGATTTACCACTCGGTAGGATTTTAAACACTTAGGCGAGCACTGGGCTGCAGGTAAGCCCGAGTGGGAGGCGGATTTACCACTCGGTAGGATTTTAAACACTTAGGCGAGCACTGGGCTGCAGCTAAGCCCCTGAGTGGGAGGCGGATTCACCACTCGGTAGGATTTTAAACACTTAGGCGAGCACTGGGCTGCAGCTAAGCCTCCGAGTGGGAGGCAGATTCACCACTCAGTAGGATTTTAAACACTTAGGCGAGCACTGGGCTGCAGCTAAGCCCCCGAGTGGGAGGTTTGCTCACCACTTGGTAGGATTTTAAACACTTAGGCGAGCACTGGACTGCAGCTAAGCCCCCGAGTGTGAGGTTTGCTCTCTATTCGGTAGGATTTCAAACACTTAGGCGAAACGGATTCACAGCTAAGCCCTTCGTGTGAGAGGCTTGCTCATCACTCGGCAGGGATTTTTTTTACAAACTTAGGTGAAACAGATTCGCAGCTAAGCCACCCACTGGGGGATTTCTTACATAAGCAAAAGCGGCAACAATTAATGAGGAAATTATAACACTTTTGTCTTTGATAGATAAAATACAGGAGTACTTTTATTACATCTCATCCGAGTGAGTATTTAAGTGTAAAAGGGGCGGATCAGATCCGCATTCCAAGCTCGTGGCTCGTCAATCTGGCGATCGACATTGTAAAGGCGGTATGCTCCGTTGTGGAGAACTTTGGTGATGATGAAGGGGCCTTACCAAGTAGGGCCGAGTTTGTGTGGCTTCTGTTGGTCCACTTGGAGGACCAAGTCTCCTTCTTGGAAGGCTCGGCTCTTCACATTTTTGGCGTAGAATCGGCGCATGTCTTGCTGATAGATGGTCGATCAGATCATGGCCATCTCTCTTTCTTCTTCCAGAAGGTTGACTGCGTCCTGCCGGGCTTGTTCTGCTTCGACTTCAGAGTAGAGCTCGACTCGCGGTGCATTGTGAAGCATGTCACTTGGCAGAACCGCTTCAGCTCCATAGACCAAAAAGAACGGAGTTCTCCCAGTCGACCGATTTGGAGTAGTCCTCAATCCCCAAAGAACTGATGGAAGTTCGTCGACCCACGCGCCTGTTGCGTGCTTGAGGTCACGCATCAACCGGGGTTTCAGCCCTTTAAGAATTAAGTCGTTTGCTCTTTCTGCTTGTCCATTCGACTGGGGGTGGGCGACTGAAGCGTAGTCGACTCGTGTGCCTTGAGAAGCGCAGAAGGCTTTGAATTGATCAGAATTGAAGTTTGACCCATTATCAGTGATGATGCTATGCAGAACTCCATATCTGAATATCAATTCTCTGATGAAGCTGATGGCAGTGCGAACATCAAGATTTTTAATGGGCTTGGCTTCGATCCACTTGGTGAACTTGTCGACTGCCACCAGTACATGGGTGAAGCCGCTCCTGCCAGTTCTCAATGGTCCAACCATATCTAAACCCCAAACAGTGAAAGGCCAGACGATTGGAATGGTCTTCAAGGCTGAGGCGGGCTTGTGTGACATATTGGAGTAGAACTGACATCCTTCACACTTGTCGACTATCTCTTTCGCCATTTCATTTGCTCTGGGCCAGTAAAAACCCGCTCGTTATACTTCAGCCATGATGGTCCGAGAGGACGCATGATGGCCACAGGTCCCCGAGTGGATGTCATTGAGAATCATTCGACCCTCTTCCGGCGTTATGCATTTCTGGCTGACACCAGTCGCACTTTCTCTGTACAACTGTCCCTTCATGACAGTAAAGGCCTTGGATCGACGGATGATTTGTCGAGCCTCTTCTTCATTCTCTGGGAGCTCTGTCCTTAGGATATACGCAATGTAAGGCACTGTCCAGTCAGGAGTGATAACCAGAACTTCCATGATTAGGTTGACCACGACTGGGACCTCAACTTCAGTCGGATCCGTGGCACTTTTTGGCTGCGGGGCTTCTTCGGTGAAAGGATCCTCTTGAACTGACAGCACGTGGACATGCTCCAAAAACACGCCACTGGGAATGGCTTCTCTATTGGAGCCTATCTTCGCCAAGTCATCAGCTGCTTGATTTTTCAGTCGGGGTACATGATGAAGCTCTAACCCCTCGAATTTCTTCTCCATCTTTCTTACTGCATTGCAGTAACCAGTCATAGCTGGGCTTCTGACGTCCCACTCCGTCATCACTTGGTTAACCACCAAATCCGAGTTGCCATAGACCATGAGGCGACGGACGCCGAGTGATATGGCCATGCGCAACCCATACAAAAGTGCTTCGTATTCTGCTTCGTTGTTGGAGGAATCAAAGTGAATCTGGAGTACATATCTGAGCTTATCTCCTCAGGGGGAAACCAACACTACCCCCGCACTGGAACTATTCAGCATTTTAGAGCCATCAAAGAACATGGTCCAGTGCTCCGAGTGAACTTGAGTCGGCAATTGCTGTTCAGTCCACTCGGCAAGGAAATCTGCTATTGCTTGGGACTTGATTGCTTTCTTTGCCTCAAATCTGATATCCAAGGGAAGGAGTTCAATCGCCCATTTTGCCACTCGACCAGTTGCATCCCTGTTGTGCAGAATCTCTAATAATGGGGCGTCGCTGACGACTGTGATGGTATGGTCAGAGAAATAGTGAGCAACTTTCTTCGCGGTCATATAAATCCCATATATAAGCTTCAGATAATGAGCGTATCTTTGCTTTGATGGGGTCAGGACTTCAGAAATATAATATACTGGCCGCTGAACTTTGAAGGCTTTCCCTTCTTCTTCCCGCTCGACTGTAAGTACTATACTGACGACTTGTCCTGTGGCTGCAATGTAAAGCAGCAAAGGCTCTTTGCTGATCGGGGCAGCAAGCACCGGCTGGGTGGAAAGCAGGGTTTTTAACTCTGCAAACGCTGCATCAGCTTCAGGAGTCCACTCGAACTTGTTAGACTTCTTCATTAGTCGGTAAAGAGGCAATGCCTTCTCACCGAGACGAGAGATGAATCGACTTAAAGCGGCCAAGCAACCAGTAAGCTTCGAAACATCGTGCACACGCACAGGTCATTTCATTCGGAGTATAGTGCCCACTTTCTCTGGGTTTGCATCGATTCCTCGTTCGGAAACGAGAAAACCGAGTAACTTTCCGCCAGGAACTCCGAATATGCACTTGGGTGGATTAAGCTTGATATCATACCTCCTGAGGTTGGCAAATGTTTCAGCGAGGTCAGTCAGCAGGTCGGAACCTTTCCGTGACTTGACCACAATGTCATTCATGTATGCTTCCACATTCCGACTGATTTGAGTGAGCAAACACTTCTGAATCATCCTCATGAATGTGGCTCCAGCATTCTTGAGGCCGAATGGCATGGTGACATAACAGAAGCACCCGAATGGGGTGATGAAAGCTATTTTGATTTCATCGGGTCCATACAGATGGATCTGATGGTACCCGGAATAAGCATCTAAGAAAGATAGTCGTTCACATCCCGCAGTCGAGTCGACTATTTGGTCGATGCGTGGAAGAGGAAAATGATCTTTCGGGCAGGCCCGATTGATATGTTTAAAGTCAATGCACATGCGAAGTGACTTGTCCTTCTTAGGGACCATGACAACATTGGCGAGCCACTCGGAGTGGTAAATCTCTCGGATAAACTCTGCTGCTAAGAGCCGAGCCACCTCTTCGCCAATAGCCTTCCTTTTCTGGACGGCGGTACATCGCAGATGTTCCTTGACAGGTTTTGCCTTTGAGTCAACTCACAGACGGTGCTCAACCAGCCCCTGGGTACACCCGGCATGTCAGAAGGTTTCCATGCAAAGATGTCCCAGTTCTCACGGAGGAAACGGACGAGCGCTTCTTCCTATTTGAGGTCGAGTGTTGTGGAGATATTGGACGGAGCAGTGTTGGGGTCGGTCGGGTGGATTTGAACTGGTTTTGTCTCACCGGACGACTGAAACGCTGATTCTGTAGCAGGCTTCTTGGCTCGCAAAAAATCACTCGGGTCTACATTTCTCTGGTGTTCCTGCCATTCTTCTGCCACCATCTGAGCATCGGCGATCTTTGAGCCTTTCTGAAAGCACTCTTCCGCCTTCTTGCGATTACTAGTAACAGTGATCACGCCTTTAGGGCCAGGCATCTTCAATTTGAGGTACACATAACATGGTCGAGCCATAAAACGTGCATAAGCTGGCCTGCCCAAAATGGCGTGATAGGCACTTTGGAAATGTCACGAGCCAAACTACTGTTAACTTTTTCTTTGTGGAAGTTTTTGGAATCACCACAAACCACATCGGGAGCAATCTGGCCGAGTGATGCAGCCTTCTTGCCATGAATGACTCCATAGAAACTCATGTTAATTGCGCTGAGTCTGGACATCGGAATGCCCATCCCTTTCAGCGTCTCAGCGTACAGTATATTCAAATTACTGCCGCCATCCATCAACACTTCAGTCGAGTGCCTTCGACGACTGGGTCGACCACCAGAGCTTGCCTCCCAGGGGTGGCTATGTGCGTCGGGTGATCAGACTGGTCGAATGTGATGGCCGTCTGATACCACTTCAGATAATTGGGTGTCGCCGGAGCGACCATATTCACCTCTCAGTTTATAACTTTCAGTTGACTTTTGCTCTCAACGTCAGCAAAAATCACCAAAGTGGAATTGACCTGAGGATATTCTTCGTCACTATCCCCCTTGTCCTCAACTTTGTCCGACTCTTTTTCCTTATCCTTGGACTGTTTCCCCTGGAACTGCTGTATCAGGAGTCGACATTGTCGAGTGGTATGCTTCGGGTAAATGAAATTACCCTCTTCATCTTTCTTCGTGTGGATGTGACACGGTAAATCCATCACGTCATTTCCCTCTTTATCCTTCACTTTCTTGGGGTTCCAAGGCCCTTTGGGCTTTCCTTTGAACTTTCCTTGAGTCACAGCCAAGGCTTCTCCACGAGAAGCTGGCTCGGCTTTCTGCTCTTGCTTCCGACTGGAATTCCCTCCTCCGGTTTCCTGGGCGACTGACTTGTGCTTGGGACTCCGGACCCGATCCTCTTCCTCACCATTGGCATATTTGGTGGCTATCTCCATCATTCAGCTCAGAGACATGTCTCCGGTTCGACCGAATTTTAGGCTTAGCTCTCTGTACTTAACGCCTTCCTTGAAGGCGCAGACTGCCTGGTGATCAGATACATTCTCTACCGTGTGATGTAATGTGATCCATCTCTGGATGTAATCCCTCAAAGTCTCATTCGACTTCTGCACACAAGATTGCAGCTCTGTCAGTCCTGCTGGTCGCTTGCATGTTCCTTTGAATGTTCTGACAAACACTCGGGAAAGATCTTCCCACGTGCAAATGCTGCTGGGTGTCAACTGATTCAACCATGCTCTGGCCGATCCATCCAACATAAGAGGCAGATGCTTCATGGCCACCTCGTCATTTCCGCCGCCGATCTGGACAGCCACTCAGTAGTCCTCAAGCCAAGTATCGGGCTTAGACTCACCGTTGAACTTACTGACTCCAGTCGCCAACCTGAAGTTGGGAGGAATCACTGCGGCTCTGATTGCTCTGCTCAAACACTCTGGTCCGGAGAAATGCACTCGGCTGCTGGTGGGTACATCTCTGTCGTGACCCTCTCTGTGAGCTCTGTTCCGGTCGACCAGACCTTGAACGATGATGGATCTCGCATCAAAGCCTGGTTCCCTGGGGTTGACTGGAATTCTTCGCCCACTACTGTGCTGGCGTCTATCATCCTACTGTCGAGGTGCGTAGGATCCACCCCTTGGGGGAGGGGTGGGCACTCGACGTCGATCATCGCGATCAAATCGGTGATCATACTGCTCACGGTTCCTGTACTGATCCTGCCAGTCTCCACGCCCTTCACGCCTCTGGGGTGATCTGGGGCTATGAGCCGACTGGCCCGTATTCGCAGCCACGGATTTGCTGTGAATCCTGTTCCACGACTGTGATACAGCTGAATTTTGATCTCCTCCTGCCCGGAGCAAATCTCTGATCTGCATCAAGCCTCTGCCAGCCTCTGACTGGGAAGGCTGAATTGATTCTGCTATATGGGCTGCAGCTGCTAGATTCTGAATCGGAGTTCGATATACCAAAGTCAGAGGTGGATAGAGCTGACGTCGACTGGAGTCCGTGACCCGTTGCCGCGCACGTTCGTCGAGTGCTTGCTGAAGGTTCTCCAGTCGAGTGCGCTCAGCCAGGTTGGCCAAGCGCGCGTCCTCTAAGGCGCGGGCCTCAGGGGTTTCTCCAACGATAGGAGTGTCACGCCCAATATGCGACCCTATCCAAAAGGAACTCGAAGGTCCCACCAAGGATAGACCCGCATATTGAAACGCTTTTGCAAGGTGGATATCATTACATCAACATTACATAGTAGATGGGGATACATACAAGAGGCATACAATGCCACATGAATACAACATCACAATACATAAGAGCATCATCCGACTATGGATGAAACACAAACAGAAACTCAAACGACATCCACCCTGCTAGCCCAGCCTGCCGACCTGGAACCTATCCCCTGATCGAAGAAGCAGAAGAAAAACTCAACACAAGCAAGCATCGCTCTCACGTCATGATCATCGCATAACCTGTACCTGCAACTGTTGTTGTAGTAATCTGTGAGCCACGAGGACTCAACAATCCCATCACCATGGGTATCAAGACTAGCAAAGCTTAATGGGAAAGTAAGGGGTAAAGTGGTGAGGTTGCAGCAGCGACTAAGCATATATGGTGGCTAACATATGCAAATAAGAGCGAGAAGAGAGCAAGCAAAACGGTCGTGAAACTAGCAATGATCAAGAAATGATCCCGAACTCCTACTTACATCAAACATAACACGAAACCGTGTTCACTTCCCGGACTACGCCGAGAAGAGACCATCACGGCTACACACGCGGTTGATGCGTTTAAATTTGGATCTGGTGTCAAGTTATCTACAACCGGACATTAACAAATTCCCATCTGCCTCTAACCGCAGGCACGGCTTTCAAAAGATTATACCCTGCAGGGGTGTCCCAACTTAGCCCATGACAAGCTCTCGCGATCAATGAAGGAATAGACCTTCTCCCAGGAAGACCCGATCAGACTCGGAATCCCAGTTTACAAGACATTTCGACAATGGTAAAACAAGACCAGCAAAGCCTCCCGCTGTGCCGACAAAACCCGATAGGAGCTGCACATATCTCGTTCTCAGGGCACACCGGATGAGCCAGACGTCGGGTTGGCATAGACCCTGATTGCCCAGGGGGCGCCAGACATCGCTCGGTTTGGACCAACACTTAGACAAGCACTGGCCCGGGAGGGTAAAATAAAGATGACCCTCGGGATGCGCGACTCCCAAGGGAAAAAAGGCTAGGTGAGGCAAATGGTAAAACCAATGTTGGGCCTTGCTGGAGGAGTTTTATTCAAAGCGAACTGTCAAGGGGGTCCCATAAATCACCCGACCTCGTAAGGAACGCAAAGTCCGGGAACATAACACCGGTATGACGGAAACTAGGGCGGCAAGAGTGGAACAAAACACTAGGCAAAAGGCCAAGTCTTCCACCCTTTACCAAGTATATAGATGCATTAAATATATAAGAGATATTGTGATATCCCAACCAAAATCATGTCCACCATGGAGCAATCTTCAACTTCACCTGCAACTAGCAACGCTATAAGAGGGGCTGAGCAAAAGCGGTAACATAGCCAAGCAATGGTTTGCTAGGAAGGGTGTCAAAGGTTAGAGGTTCATGGCAATTTGGGATGGCTTCATGAGCAAAAGATAGGTAACGCAGCAAAGCGATAGAACGAAGCAACTAGCATAGCAATGATAGTAGTGAGATCCAGCGTAGCGGTCATCTTGCCTGAAATCCCGCAAGGAAGAAGAACGAGTCCATGAAGTAGACGAACGGACGTAGTCGAACAAATCCTCACGAACACAATGTTACCGGAACTAAGAAGCAACACCGGAAAGAAGCAAGCAACATAGTAAACAACCATCACATAACCATGGCATGATGCACAATCAAGTATGATGCATGTCAGGTTTAAAGAGGCATGACATGGCAAAGTGCAACAAACAATACTACAAGTTAAGTGGAGCTCAATATGCAACGAGTTGCATATTGACAAAACACCACATTGACATATTTAGTTTAATCTCGTTTAGGTACCCAACAATATTAAATGTTGTTAAACATGGCAAGAGGTGAAGCATATGGAAACTAACTATTTAGGCAAGTTTAAATGAGGCCGGAAATAACAAACAACAATTCCGGAAAAATCCCCATGTGCAAATTATGGATTTGGTACTGTTCTGCCCTAAACCATATTTTAGAGTTGTTAAACATGCAAGATGAGTGCACCATGTTAAACTAGGCATTTTCCACCCCATTTACATATAAAGAACATTTAATTCCGAGCTACGGTTATTTAGTTATGAAATAAATCATTTTAACATGTTATTTAAGAAAATTTAAACGAACAACAAGTTTAAACATTTTAAACATGGATGAAAATGGCATATTATTAATCTACACAAAATTCTAAGCATTTTACATGTAAAGTTTGTTTAATTCCGATGCACGGTTAATTAGTTATTACATGCATGAGGTCTAGGGACTTTTTTGTAAATCTGTAATTCCCTGGATAATGTTAAAATCGCTGGACAGGAAAAAAATAGCAACGGGCCGAATTTGGCTGGGCCAGCAGTGTACAGGAGAGGGGCGCTGGAAGGGGCTGCTCACCCATGGGCCGTGGCCCGGTCGGAGGAGATGGGGCAGAGGAGGCCTTGTGCGGGCGACGCGGTGGGCCAGGCACGTTGGCGGCGCGGTCAACACGAGCGGGCGGCTGCGCTCTGTTCGTTTCTGA
>NC_041391.1:168411947-168417949 GCF_002162155.2 Triticum dicoccoides | reverse complement strand
GGGGACCGGCCGGAACGGAGCGGGGGGAGGCGCCGGGGTCCAAATCCGGCAAGGGGAGGCGCAGAACGGGGCTCGGGCGTGGGGCAAAACCATCCATGGCGGCGGCTGTTGCTGTTACAGAGAGAGATCGAAAGTGAGGGAAGGCAGGAGGATGGAAATAAAGGAGAAGGAAGGAGCAGGGGAATGACGGCCTGGACCTGGAGCGGTCAACGCGAGCGGCGCTCGATCGGAGCGGGTCGACGCGGGCGAACCCACCTCGCTCGATGCGGAGGAACAGGTGGCAGAAGCCGGTCTTGGCGAGATGGCGGGATCAACTCCGGGTGCTCAGGCGAGGGCTGCTGAATGAGGTCGAGGACGGGGGACAGCGGCGGGGCGACAGGGACTTGGCAGCTCGAGCAGGACAGCCGCCATGAACGAAGAAGACGGGCGGCAGCGCTGCAGAATCAGGCGGGGATGGGCGCGAAGACGACGACAGCGACGCGGTCGTCGAGCAGGGGAGGCCATGGCATGGTGCTTGCCTCCTACAGTTTCCTGGAGATGACAGAGAGCAAGTGAGAGAGGGAAACGGAGGGAACGGGAGAAGGAGAAGCAACGAGGGGTGCGGGTCCAGTGACCGGTTTTGGAGGCGAGGAGGAGGTCCTGGAAGTGAGGGTCGTCGCTGGTTGCTCCGGCGAGCGGCGCTGAGGCGGCGGGGTCGAGCTCGGGGAGGCACGGGAGGTGGTGGATGGGTTGGATCGGTGGCTGGCTGTGGTTGGATTGAGGGGAGGCCTCGAGGGCTGGTTGGGTGAGAAGGGGATCTGGGAAGATCCCAATGAGAGAGTGGCGGCGCGAGGTGGAGGATTGGACAGGTCTAGGGTCTAGGGTTAGCTAGGCTGATTATATAGTAGGTGAATTTCGGTTAGGTGCATCTGGTCCCTCCGATCGAAATCAGACGGTCCCGGATAAATAGGCTAGGGAAACCAAATAAGAAAACGGAGATGTTTTCGGGATATTTGGGGATGATCTGGATCCAACGGCGACGACTGCTCGGGTCGGGTTCGGGGAAGTCTCAGACGCGTGCGAGGGGGCTGCGAGCTGGCAAGAGAGGTTAGGTGGTCGGACAAAAGGGAAACGAAAATACGGTTGGTTTCGGGGCGGTCAACAAAAGCAAGGGGGGGGGGGGACGCGGCAACTATGAGCGGATGCAAGTTAAAAAAAATAAAGATAGCAACGAGTGCCAATGCAATGCGAATGATGCGATGATGAATGCAACAAACAAATAAAACACACAGCAGCAACAAAATAACTGGAAGGCTTCTGAAGCGTCGGTCTCGGGGCGTTACAACACTCCACCACTACGAGAGGATCTTGTCCCGAGATCTAGGATGGCACCGGAGGGAAACGGAAGAGGAAGATGAGAGGTAAACTAAGTTGTTTCTTTGACGAACGAGTGAAACCATGAACCTTGAGAGGTTGAGCAATTTATAAGAAAGAGTACAACAGAGATGAAAGAGATTGCAACAATATGTTAGAAAAGAGGAATAAGGAACATTAGGAGAACTTGAAGGTTGCAAGACATGAATCAAGAGTTTAAAGGACAAGATAGAATTCGAAACCACTCCGGTTGAAACGAGATAAGAATTAATAAGAATGATATAATTTTGACAGCATTCCGACTGTAAATGGAAGAAATTGAACATGAACTTGAGAAGATGGGAAGATACTTGATGAAATCCAACAACACACTGCCTCCGGAAGTATTGAAAGAATGGCATAAAGGGTAAGAAGGATTTCAGACAGCACTCAGGTTGAAAAGAGAGGCAAAACTTGATAAGATGAAAGAACTTGAATGAGAACACAACACTCCGGTTAACTGGATAAGCACGAAAAGAACATGATCTTCACAATTCGAGATGATGAGTGAAGAGCACAACATCACAATGCCTCCGGAACGAAAGAATAGAAGTTAGATTGTCGGGATAAAGGGACGGAGAAGGAAATGACAACTCCTACCACAATTGAGTTTGGAAAGCATCCTTGCAAAGAAGGATTGAACGGAGTTGTTGGAAAATCAACAACGAAAGGCACAAGCTTGTTGTGGGCTTATGGCAAACATCTCAAAATGATGAGGTGAAAACCGGCCACTAACGAAAACAATTGATTTGACTGAGAGCACCAAAGAGATGAAAAAAACTTCTTCACCGAGATGAGAAGGATAAAATTGGATCATTGATAGGCACCACAATAGCAACATTCCTTAGGGAAGGCTTTAGGTGAAATATGACACAAGATAACTCTAGCAAAGATATTGATGGATTTAAAATACCTCATTCTTGAAAACAATATGAATCATAAAACACGAACTCAACTTGTCAAGATTGACATAACACCGCCTCAAGAGATAAGGTAGAAGGAATTGCACTTTGGAATGCAAGATGAAGAATGCTTGAACTCCTCAAAACAAAACATGTGTTGAGCACCATGTTTATTTTGAAGTATGGCTTGACGGATCATAGCTTCGAGAGAAAACTTGAGGTACAATTGAAGAATGAAAGAATCCTTGACGAACCACCATGTAGAGCCTCCATGAAGAACTTCGGTAATGAAAGGATGATAGAAAGAAAGAGAAGTTGAAAACACAAGGTGAATCCTTGCAATGATTTATATGGAGCTTCGCGATGATATAACCGAGAAAACTTGGAACTCCGAAAAAGAAAAGATGAACAACAAGAAACCAAGAATTTATTCCTCCTGAACAAACTCCGAAGGAAGGGATTAATCACTTGGATGAAACAAAAATAAGAATTATGATATGCGTATCCTTCACCAATTTAAATTGATGACAAGCAACGGATTTGTCATACTACTTATTCTCGTAGAAATGATTAAGAGAGATATAGCGCAAACTTGGGAAAAACTTGAACAAACCACCGGTAGGATTCGGAAAGAACGAATGAGTTGATATGATAACGAAGGAAGTGAAATCTTGAACGAACCACCGAAAGAATTGAAAACAAATGAAGTAAAGGGGTGAATCACCGGATAGAATTAGAGAACGAATGAAGATACTTGAGGGAATTTGATACAAGAGAACGAAGAGATCACGAGCTGATTAGAGAATACTTGAGCAATGCACCGGTAAGATTTGGAGAACAAGATCTGAAAGCTTGAATGAATAATTCTGAGATGATGGGCTACGGAGAATCAATCTGAAAAGACTCTTGAATTTCTCCGAATGGATGAAAAAAATTCTCACAATCGAAAACAATTATGAGAGGATGGCATCAAGCTAGAACCATGAATCTTTAAGAGAATGGACCAAGATTTAGAGGAAACACTTCTTTGGTCTTCAAATGTTGAGAAAGAAGATGAGAACCACCGTGAATTGTTGAGATACTCCGAAATGAAGAATAGAAAGGTTGAATCAATGATGAAAAGAATTTGAAAGCGATCTTGGAAAGGCATCTGACTGATGGGATCCATTCTTACGTCAAACTTCGAAAGACTTTGGGAATGGCTCCGGGAAAATTAGAAGAGTCAGGTAAGATCCTGGGAAAAGACCTGTGGGTTAGGGCCCACTCAAAAGATACATCGTTGAATGATTGATTGAAAGGGGGGATTGCACCGGTTGAATTAAATGGCTTGAATGAGATAACAACCTCAAAATAACTTGAATAGATAGAGAATGGAAGCACGAATCTTCCGGGATATCTTCAGCACTCCCGATATGAACTGGGAGAGGTGAACAATTAAGAGGTACACCGGCATGGGATAGCATTGGAAATGAGGAAAAGGGATATGATCCACACTGAAAGCTTGAATTAAATCCACCGGAAAAGAATACGAGAATGAAGATTGATGAACTTGAAGCTCGTGAGCATCTTCATGAGGGATCACCGGATCAGAACATTGATTGAAAAGAGTGAAGTGACTTCACATGAATAAATGGATACTTGATTAAGAAATCTGAGTCCTTGCAGAAAAAAGGGTGGGAGGGCGGGAAAACAAAGGCAACTTGGGGAAGATGGAACAAACACCGTTGAGAAAACTTAGAATTGATCTTGCGGATGTTGAAAATGATCGGATCCACTTGAAGAGAAGCACACCGGTTGGAAAAGAATTGACATGATAACCTCAGTGATCAAGAAGGAATAGAATTCACATAGAAATATGAGAACACCATTTAGGAAAGGTATTGATTCAACACATGACAATGAAGCAACTCGAATACCACAACTCAAAACAAAACAATGGATTTGGCTTGCAGAATAAGCCGGAACAAATACATATGATAGAGATTTACCCAATCCCATATCATGCATCTGTCGGAAAGATATTCTAGGAGCTACTTGAATTCCCACCTATAAAACTCCCGAAACTTTCTGGTTATGCAATCTGGTGTTGGGGATACAGGGGAAGCAATATATATCACCCAAACTAACAATACCTACATCCAGCTGTATCCATCCGTCAACACATAACCAAGAAACCTTCAGAAATCGTGTACCTCAACCTTCGAAAAGCATCCGTTATACGAGTTATGGCAATACTCCCGAACTCCCCAGTACGGGGTGACGTCGAGGTTATCTCACCAACAACTGCATAAAAGAGATTTTCGATGTCGGCAAAACTCAGGAATTCCAGAACTGCAATGATAAAATTATGACGACAACACCTCGGAGCTCAACTCCCCGGGACACTGCCACAACCCCTAAATGTCAGGAGGCACCAAGAACAATGTTCTCATCATAAGAATATCGAAACGATCCCAAGATACCCTCGTGATCCTAAAAAAAATTAGTGAAATTTGAGGAGAGGAAAGACAAAACATCTATGTCAAGAGTCCTCACCAGAGCAACGAAGGGGGCTGAGGAGTAAAAAGAATCCTACTCTCTGATATATATAATCCTAAGACTCAAAATAGTTTTGTTCTAGACTCAACAATGGCCAACAATCAAGGGGGCTCCTATGGTCGGTCGAGGCTCTGATTACCAACTTGTCACGCCCAATATGCGACCCTATCCAAAAGGAACTCGAAGGTCCCACCATGGATAGACCCGCATATTGAAACGCTTTTGCAAGGTGGATATCATTACATCAACATTACATAATAGATGGGGATACATACAAGAGGCATACAATGCCACATGAATACAACATCATAATACATAAGAGCATCATCTGACTACGGATGAAACACAAACAGAAACTCAAACGACATCCACCCTGCTAGCCTAGGCTGCCGACCTGGAACCTATCCCCTGATCGAAGAAGCAGAAGAAGAACTCAACGCAAGCAAGCATCGCTCTCGCGTCATGATCATCACATAACCTGTACCTGCAACTGTTGTAGTAGTAATCTGTGAGCCACGAGGACTCAACAATCCCATCACCATGGGTATCAAGACTAGCAAAGCTTAATGGGAAAGGAAGGGGTAAAGTGGTGAGGTTGCAGCAGCGACTAAGCATATATGGTGGCTAACATACGCAAATAAGAGCAAGAAGAGAGCAAGCAGAATGGTCATGAAACTAGCAATGATCAAGAAGTGATCCTGAACTCCTACTTACGTCAAACATAACACGAAACCGTGTTCACTTCCCGTACTCCGCCGAGAAGAGACCATCACGGCTACACACGCGGTTGATGCGTTTTAATTCAGATCTGGTGTCAAGTTATCTACAACCGGACATTAACAAATTCCCATCTGCCTATAACCGCAGGCACGGCTTTCGAAAGATTATACCCTGCAGGGGTGTCCCAACTTAGCCCATGACAAGCTCTTGCGATCAACAAAGGAATAGACCTTCTCCTAGGAAGACCCGATCAGACTCGGAATCCCGGTTTACAAGACATTTCGACAATGGTAAAACAAGACCAGCAAAGCCTCCCGCTGTGCCAACAAATCCCGATAGGAGCTGCACACATCTCGTTCTCAGGGCACACCGGATGAGCCAGACGTCGGGTTGGCATAGACCCTGGTTGCCCAGGGGGCGCCGGACATCGCTCGGTTTGGACCAACACTT
>NC_041391.1:168381682-168411690 GCF_002162155.2 Triticum dicoccoides | reverse complement strand
GTAAAATAAAGATGATCCTCGGGATGTGCGACTCCCAAGGGAAAAAAGGCTAGGTGAGGCAAATGGTAAAACCAACGTTGGGCCTTGCTGGAGGAGTTTTATTCAAAGCGAACTGTCAAGGGGGTCCCATAAATCACCCGACCGCGTAAGGAACGCAAATCCGGGAACATAACACCAGTATGACGGAAACTAGGGCGGCAAGAGTGGAACAAAACACTAGGCAAAAGGCCAAGTCTTCCACCCTTTACCAAGTATAGAGATGCATTAAATATATAAGAGAAATTGTGATATCCCAATCGGAATCATGTCCACCATGGAGCAATCTTCAACTTCACCTGCAACTAGCAACGCTATAAGAGGGGCTGAGCAAAAGTGGTAACATAGCCAAGCAATGGTTTGCTAGGAAGGGTGTCAAAGGTTAGAGGTTCATGGCAATTTGGGATGGCTTCATGAGCAAAAGATAGGTAACGCAGCAAAGCGATAGAACGAAGCAACTAGCATAGCAATGATAGTAGTGAGATCCAGGGTAGCGGTCATCTTGCCTGAAATCCCGCAAGGAAGAAGAACGAGTCCATGAAGTAGATGAACGGACGTAGTCGAACAAATCCTCACGAACGCAACGTTACCGGAACTAAGAAGCAACACCGGAAAGAAGCAAGCAACATAGTAAACAACCATCACATAACCATGGCATGATGCACAATCAAGTATGGTGCATGTCCGGTTTAAAGAGGCATGACATGGCAAAGTGCAACGAAATATGCAAAATTTCGTATAATTTTTAACCATGGCTACAATATGGGGTGTAATGCTAACAAAAAGAAGATGGGCTCCAAAAAAATTCTTAAGAATTAGAAAATGGGTTGTACATTATTTGAAATAATGGACGATGGGTTGTATGTTGTTTTCCACAGATTTGAGGTTGACTTGTGCGCCTACTACAGGTTGACACGTATGCTTTCCTAAAAAAAGGTCGACGCACACGCAACGCCGTGTCAACTTAGTCAACACACGAGAGCAGTGACTGTTGGATGTCCATCCAACGACCGTCGTGCTTCTTCAATCTCTGCTCTTCCTGCTCCAGCCGCTCAAACAAGCACCGACGGGACTGCATGCTCCCTCCTCCCGCGGCTGGCTATGCTGCCACGCAGGCCTCACCGCCCCACCGTACGCCCATCGCTGGCCTAGCCATCCCTCTACTCACTCACATCTGCTGTTATTCTCTGGGGATGGCAGACGAATCAGTAAACCCTCGTACTCCCCTCCCGTGGGAAACAACTACCGAGTCTTCCTTGGCTCCGTGTTATTCCCTTCCGAGGCCTCGCCGTTGTCCACCGCCCTGGTGCTCTCGGCGCGGCCTGGTCAACATGGTCAATGAACGACATCCATCAGAAGTGGATTGTACGTGGAGAGGATGATAGCTGGGTCCACGGCCGCATGCAAGGAAATGCCTCCTTATTACGCGCAAACTAATGATTCCCCCACCTGACTGGTAGGACCCACCGGAAGGGCCTCTGTATTTCGTGAAAAAAAATGATCCCCCCACTGACAAGTCAGACCCACCAGCCATATCTTAGCACACAAGGAAGTGCCTCCTTATTACGCACAAAAAATGAATACCCCCTGCTAGCTGGGACCCACCATAGTGGGAGGCTGACTTGTGGGCCTACTAAGTTGACTGGGGGCGGAGGACTTTGTCAACATACTCAATATGAACGATTCTAGCTCTAGTGACCATATGATGTCCATCCAACGGACGTAGTGCTTCTTCAACCTCTGGTCTTCTTGCTCCAGCTGCCCAAACCAGCGCAGGTCGTGCCGCATGCTCCTGCCTCCCATGGCCGGCTGTGATGCCGCGGAGGCCTCACCGCCCCCTACTACTCCCACCATTGGCCAGGCCATCCCTCTACTCACCCACACCCCCTATTACTCTGCGGCGGTGGCAGCCTCACACCACAGCTGAACCGGTGAACCCGCGTACTCCTCTCTGCATGGGCATCCACTCCCGCGTCTTCCCCGGCCCCATGTCGTCCTCTTCCTAGGCCTCGCCGTCGTCCATTGCCCTGGTGCTCTCGACACGGCGTGGTCAACATGGTCAAGGAACGACTTCCATCGGAAGAGTACTGTATGTGGAGAGGCTGACAGCTAGGTCCAGGACAGCCGCAAGAAATTGGCTCCTTATTACGTGCAAAATAAGTATTCCTCCACTGATAGCAGGGACCCACCAAATGGGCCACTGTATTTTGTGAAAAAAAAATTCCCCCTGACTGCTGGGACCCACCAGCTACATCTTCGCTCACAAGGAAGTGCGTCCATATTACGGGCAAAAAAAATGATTCGCCCCCTGACTGCTGGGACCCACCAGCTACATCTTCGCACGCAAGGAAGTGCCTGACAGTTGGGACCCACCTGGTCGAAGCATACGTAGCATTGTCATTCCGGTTGCGAACGTGTACGTACATACTGGTCATAGTAGAGGCGCGCACGTGTCGTAGTAGAGGCGTGCACGTGTCGTAGTAGAGGCGCGCACGTAGCGTAAACACGTACGCACAGCGGCTAGGGTGCAAGAAAGTAAATTCGGCCACGTACGTAAATACGGGCGGGGTCTTGAAGGCCTACTCGCGCATACGTACGGCCAGGGCTCATGTACATGGCTGGGTCGGAACGGAGAAACTGTGTCGTCGTCGTGTTCATGGGGAGCCAACCAACTGGGTCAGAACGGAATGCATCGTCGTGTTCATCCGGAGGGCTTGGACGGAACAACCAATGGAAACGAGGCCTGGTGTACCACAGAACAGAGGAAACGACCTTGTGTTCGACCGGCCACGTTCAAAACGAGATCTTGTTCATCGGGAGGGGTTTGGCGTATCGTAAAATGGAGGAAACAGACTTTTGTTGGACCTCCTACGGTCGAAACGGGGTGCTGTTGATCGGGAGGGGTGTGGCGTACCGCAAAACGGATGAAACAGACTTGTGTTGGAGCGCTACGGTCGAAATGGGGGTCCTGTTCATTAGGAGGGGTGTGGCGTACCACAAAACGGGACTCCACGGGATACTATTCATCTCCACCGTCGACCTCCTCCAGCCTCCATGGGATACTATTCATCCACCGTTGACCTCCTCCAACCTCCACGTGCGACTGTTCATCCACGGGCTCCTGTTCATCTAGCCTCCACCGCGCGCTACTCCACCGGCTACTATTCAACCAGCCCTCTCCATGGGCTACTATTCAACCACCCCTCCACGGGCTACTGTTCATCCAACCCTCCACCGGCTACTGTTCAACTAGCCCTCCACGGGGTTATCCTATTCATCCAGCCCTCCACGGGGTCCTATTCATCCAACCCCAACCGGCTCGATCAGGGTCCTATTCATCCAGAGGCAACACCACGGGGTCCTGTTCATCCACCCCCACTGGGAACTATTCATCCAAAACTCCCCAGCAATGCTCACTGTTCATCCAGAGGCAGCATTGATCGGCTTCAATTAGCAGTAGTAGCGAAGGAATCGCTCGATCCCTCGAGTTCAGTAATGCGTAGCCTGCAGTGCAATCGCTGGGGTTCAGTTAGGCGACGCCTCGCTTGGTTTCAGTTAGAGCCCAACGCCTCGCACCCACGCGCGTACGGTATGAGAGAAACGCGCATCGTTCGGCCCCCGACCACCACCCATAACCAGGAACTCCCTGATATTTTCCTCGCCCTCTCTTCTACCACAGTTTTTTACGTCATGGACGACCCAAAGAATGTCATGCAGCTGCGTCTCCGGCCCGCCTAGGACGAAAAGCCCATTTTCTGTCATGAATTTTGTCATAGAAGTAGGAGTCCACCACATCTATGATGGTACCTGGTTTTGTCACAATTATCGTCATAGAAGTGTCATAAGTATGACAGGAAAAAAATTCGTTCGACCCAAAATGTCAAGGATGTGTCTTTTTTTTGTAATGGGGGCTGCGCCCCCACCCCTTGTCCAATTCGGTTTGGGCAGGGGGAGGAGCGCGCCACCTCTTGGCCCTTCTCCCCTCTCTCCACTAAAGCCCAATAAGACCCATTACTTCTCCTAGTGAATTCCCGTAACTCCCCGGTGCTTCGAAAAATACCCGAATATAGCCTTCCAATATATCGATCTTTCCGTCCCAACCATTTCGAGACTCCTCGCCATGTCTGTGATCTCATCCGGGACTCCGAACAACTTTTGGTACATCAAATCACCTAAACTCATAATATCAATCATCAACGAACGTTAAGCATGCGGACCCTACGGGTTCGAGAACTATGTAGACATGACCGAGACACATCTCCAGTCAATAACCAATAGCGGAACCTAGATGCTCATATTGGTTCCTACATATTCTGTGAAGATCTTTATCGGTCAAACCGCATAACAACATACATTGTTCCCTTTGTCATCGGTATGTTACTTTCCCGAGATTCGATCATCGGTATAATCATAACTAGTTCAATCTCTTTACCAGCAAGTCTCTTTACTCGTTCCGTAATGCTTCATCCTGCAACTAACTTATTAGTCGCATTGCTTGCAAGGCTTATAGTGATGAGCATAACCGAGAGGGCCCAGAGATACCACTCCGAAACACGGAGTGACAAATCCTAATCTCGATCTATGACAACACAACAAACACCTTCAGAGACACATGTAGAGCATCTTTATATCACCCATTTATGTTGTGACGTTTGATAACACATAAGGTGTTCCTCCGGTATCCAGGAGTTGCATAATCTCATAGTCTCAGGAACATGTATAAGTCATGAAGAAAGAAGTAGCAATGAAGCTGTAACGATCATAATGCTAAGCTAACGGATGGGTCATGTCCATCACATCATTCTCCTAATGATATGATCCCATTCATCAAATGACAACACATATCTATGGTTAGGAAACATAACCATCTTTGATTAACGAGCTAGTCAAGTAGAGGCATACTAGGGGCAATATGTTTTGTCTATGTATTCACACATGTACAAAGTTTCTGGTTAATACAATTCTAGCATGAATATTAAACATTTATCATGAAATAAGGAAATAAATAATCACTTTATTATTCCCTCTTGGGCATATTTCCTTCATCCCTGTGGTGACTACGCTCTTATCTCCTCCTCGCCAGTTCCCCTCCCCCCGAAGAGAAGGAAGTTTGTCGCTGCTCCCATGGATTCGCTAGGCGGTTCTCCTCCTCGTCGGGGCTGGGAGACCTTGGACGACGATCCTCTGGGAGAAATCACATGCCGCTCCGACGTCCTCACCGCCACAAGACTCGGTGCTTCATGAACCAACTTTTTCAAGATGGTGCTTAAACAGGCTTGGGAAAAGGCCATGCTTGTTGGTCTTCCATGCGTCCTCGAGGAGAAGGTTCTTCTATGGGACAATCCTTCGAATAGTCCACCGCTCCTTGGCCATGGTTGCATGTTGACACCGCTATAGTTGCCGACATTGAGAGGTAGTAGGATTTTGTCCGATGAGCAGGTCAGTCGTGGAGTTTGATCATGTAGTACTTAGTTATTCCATTTCCATCCCGTAATTTCTCCACTGCCCACCGTATTATATATAGGTCTGGGTCGGTGCCAACAAAGATTGGATTCCATACCTCTGGCCGGATACCACTATCATTTTGCACAACATCCAAAGGAGTGCGACCGATCCCGTAGACCCCTTCTCCACCATTGGGATCGGCCTTCCGGACTGGCTAGGCTTGAATACGTATGATGATGCCTAGATGAGATTGAAGAAGATATCAATTGCGGACCCGCCGACAAAGCGACGCGTCTACGATGATTACTATATCATTGCGGTGTTCGACATAAGGATTGCCATCAATGCAAGAGGCAGTAACGGCAGAGGCTGGTGTATGTTGGCGGCGACAGATTTGAACCCATACACGTTCGAAGACGTCGTGCGCCATTTAGGCCGCATTTTCGCGGTGACAAGCCAGTGGACTTGTTTCACCTAGTTGCGATCTTACGATACGGGAGATTACAAACGGAATGCACAAACCATCATTTGCATCCCTAACGGTACTCCATTTTTTGTAGGGACCAGTCATCCCCCGATCAAAATAAGATCGCTGATCCTTGATGTGCATTTTCATCTGCGATTCGGTCTAACCTGGAACCTTGTAGCTGACTTTGGTATATTGGAATCAACTATCGTAGCAGTCATTACCCATGGTACCACTGATGTGCAACATGGTCACACAATCTACCACGGTCGGACCGTCACCATCTACCGAGGTATTCCATTTTTTAACCCCCTCGCCTTCTCTTTGATTGGTGTACTACTTACTAGTACTAGTAGGAGTAATTTTTACCTTGGAGGATGTGTATAGCTAGCTAGGCCCTTGAAGACTTGAACCCACTAGCTGCCACCATTTTTGTTTTTCCATGTCTTACTATCTCATCCATGTAGCCAAGTGTGGATATATATAATAAGCCAGTTATTTTACTTCCTCTATACCGTAGTAGTACTATTTGCTGCACAATATTACTAACCGCCATATTTGAGCACAACATTATTATGCATGGACCTTGACTATGTATGTCACCATGTGTCCAGATCTGAGATGCCGCATGTACCAGATGAACGGCGCCCAGTTCGACCCCTGTGATGCTACGTGGGTGCCGAGGAACACTCTTGGAGAGTACTCGCTTTTCATTGGGGACAACTACCCCATTGTGAAGCGGATGCCACCTTACGTGCACGACACCGAAGGCCTTCCATTCACGAAGCATGGTTGTGTCTTCAGTGTGCACCGCCAGATGAATGGCATGTTGGGACACGCTATCCCTGATTTATGCCGCTTCAGCTTGGATGAGTCTCCATTGTGTGGAACCGGACTAGAAAGTTGCGATAATGATTCCCGTTGCCCACCGCTATGGATCGTGCCATCCATGAAGAACACCTGGGACTGGAACCTAGAGGAGGACATGTAGCCCATCTATAACGTCTAAGTGGAGTATGGTAAATTGTGAACGGTAGCGCTGTGAATATATATAGACTAGTCGTGCACAAATTTTTATCACATGAATTGGAGATGAACTTGTGTGGCATACTAGCATTTGTCCTTTAGAATTTATTACTAGTAAATGTGTTACGTGTACGTGCAACTTGTGTGGTTATTGCACGGGATCCAACACACTCTTTGAGAAAAAAAGGTGGCATAACTTTGGATATAGGTGACGTGGCGGCATCATATACAGTAGCATCGTTCGCTATAGTTGTAGTATACTCCTACTAGGACGACAACTCCTATAAAACCTTGCGCTTGGCTCTCTGCCTCTTCGGGAGGTTCAACAGTTCGTACTCATGTGAACCTTGCACTTGGCTCTTCGCCCCTTCGGAAGGTCCAACTATAATGATACTACCGTACAATATGCTTCTGGCAATTTGACACCGATTGAACTATTGCACGTCCACCGCGAGGGTGAGGGGGAGGGGGAGGGAGAGGGAGAGCGCGTGATACGTCCCCAACGTATCTACTTTTCCAAACACTTTTGCCCTTGTTTTGGACTCTAACTTGCATGATTTGAATGGAACTAACTCGGACTGATGCTGTTTTCAGCAGAACTGGTATGGTGTTATTTTTGTGCAGAAATAAAAGTTCTCGGAATGACCAGAAAATCCACGGAGCAACTTTTTGGAATTAATAAAAAATATTGTCGAAAGAATCAGCATCACGGGGCCACACCTTGTCCACGAGGGTGCAGGGCGCGCCCCTGCCTCGTGGGCCCCCTGGAACTCCACCGACCTCAACCCCAACTCCATATATTCACTTGGATTCATTGCATTTTACAATACGGAGCCACTGCCAAGCCCTAATCTTCCTCTAGAGGGCTGATCTGGAGTCCGTTCGGGGCTCCGGAGAGGGGAATCCGTCGCCATCGTCATCATCAACCATCCTCCATCACCAATTTCATGATGCTCACCGTCGTGCGTGAGTAATCCCATCGTAGGCTTGCTGGACTGTGATGGGTTGGATGAGATTTACCATGTAATCGAGTTAGTTTTGTTAGGGTTTGATCCCTGGTATCCATTATGTTCTAAGATTGATGTTGCTATGACTTTGCCATGCTTAATGCTTGTCACTAGGGCCCGAGTGCCATGATTTCAGATCTGAACCTATTATGTTTTCATGAATATATGTGAATTCTTGATCCCATCTTGCAAGTTAATAGTCACCTACTATGTGTTATGATCCGGCAACCCGAAGTGGCAATAATCGGGACCACTCTCGGTGATGACCGTAGTTTGAGGAGTTCATGTATTCACTAAGTGCTAATGCTTTGGTCCGGTACTCTATGAAAAGGAGGCCTTAATATCCCTTAGTTTCCAATAGGACCCCGCCGCCATGGGAGGGTAGGACAAAAGATGTCATGCAAGTTCTTTTCCATAAGCACGTATGACTATATTCGGAATACATGCCTACATTATATTGATAAACTGCAGCTAGTTCTGTGTCACCCTATGTTATAATTGTTGCCTGAGGAATCGTATCCGACATAATTATCCATCACTGATCCATTGCCTACGAGATTTTCACATATTTATCTTTGCTAAGTTACTTTTCCGTTGCCACTGTTACGATCGCCACAAAACTGCTACTATTACTTTTGCCACCGTTATCGTTACTTCCATACTACTTTGCTACTAAACACTTTGCTGCAGATATTAAGTCTTTCAGGTGTGGTTGAATTGACAACTCAACTTATAATACTTGAGAATATTATTTGGCCCCCCTTGTGTCGAATCAATAAATTTGAGTTGAATACTCTACCCTCAAAAACTGTTGTGATCCCCTATACTTGTGGGTTATCAAAACTATTTTCTGGCGCCGTTGCCGGGGAGCATAGCTCTATTCTTTAAGTCACTTGGGATTTATATCTGCTGATCACTATGAGGAACTTGAAAGATGAAAGAATCAAGATTTTCCCCTCAACTATGAAGGGAGGTATGGAACTGCCATCTAGCTCTGCACTTGATTCACCTTCTGTTTTGAGTAAACTTGCGACACCTGCACCTGCTATTGATTCTGATATATCGCCTGTTATTGATGATGCCACTTCTGCTATGCATGATGCTTATGATGAAACTACTTCTATGCTTGATAATACTATGCCATTAGGTGAATTTCTTGATGAACAACTTGCTAGCGTTAGAGACAATAAATTTATTTAAACTGATAATATTGATGAAAGTGATGATGAAGATTCTCCCCCTAGATATGAACTGCCTGATGTACCTGAGGGTTATGTTATGGATGAAGAAACATCTAGAGACCTTTTTGCTTGCAAAGATAGATATGATCTTAAGAAACTATTAGCTAAGCTGAAAGAAAAGTCTTTGAATGCTAGAATGAAATATGACCTTGCTTTTGCTACTTCACCTAACTATATTTCTGATAAGGATTATGATTTCTCTGTCGATCCTGAGTTAATTACTTTGGTTGGATCTGATCCTTTCTATGGATATGAATCTGAAACTATTATGGCACATCTTACTAAATTGAATGATATAGCCACCCTATTTACTCATGAGGAAAAAGTTCGTTATTACTATATCCTTAAGTTATTTCCGTTCTCATTAAAGGGTGATGCTAAGATATGGTTTAATTCACTTGCTCCTAGTTGTGTGCGTAGTCCCCAGGATATGATTTATTACTTCTCTGCTAAATATTTCCCCGCTCATAAGAAACAAGCTGCCTTAAGGGAAATATATAATTTTGTGCAAATTAAAGAAGAGAGTCTCCCACAAGCTTGGGGGAGGCTTCTCCAATTACTTAATGCTTTGCCTGATCATCCTCTCAAGAAAAATGAAATACTTGATATCTTTTATAATGGACTAACCGATGCTTCTAGAGACCACCTGGATAGTTGTGCTGGTTGTGTTTTTAGGGAAAGAACTGTTGAGCAAGCTGAATTGGTATTAGATAATATCTTCAGTAATGATAATGATTGAACACTTCCTGAACCAACTCCGAAGAAAAGGGGTATTGTATTTCTCAGTCCTGAAAATATGCAAGAGGCAAAGAAATCTATGAAAGAAAAAGGTATTAAGGCTGAAGATGTTAAGAATTTACCACCTATTGAACAAATATAAGGTCTTGATAACCCGACACAGGTAGTAAAGGTAAATTCTCTCTGTAGATTTGATGAAGGTGATATCCCTCGTTATAAGTTTGCTAGCCAATGCTTGGATGAGTTTGATAATTTTATTATTAAATAAGAAAACTTCAATGCTTATGTTGGTCGACAATTGAAACGTAATGCTTATATGATTGAACACTTGAGTGATTATACGTCTAGATTTATGGGTGATCTTAAACTTATTAGTAAACATGCATCCATGGTTACCACTCAGGTAGAACAAGCGCTTAAAGCACAAGATGATTTGCTCAGTGAATTAAACAATAAGAAAAATGATAATGTTGTTAGAGTTATGACTAGAGGTGGTAGAATGAATCAGGAACCTTTATATCCTGAGGGCCATCCTAAGAGAGTTGAGCAAGATTCTCACAGAACTAATATTGATGCACCTAGTCCTTCTAAGAAAAAAAATGATAGGACTTTGCATGCTTCTAGTAAACCTATTGTTGACACATCTGAGAATCCCAATGATATTTCTATTTCTGATGCGGAAACACAATCTGGTAATGAACATGAACCTAGTGATAATGTTAATGATGATGTTCATGTTGATGTTCAACCTAGCAATAACAATGATGTATAAATTGAACCTGTTGTTGATCTTGATAACCCACAATCAAAGAATCAACATTATGATAAGAGAGACTTCGTTTCTAGGAAGCAAGGTAAAGAAAGAGAACCATGGGTTCAGAAACCCATGCCTTTTCCTCCTAAGCCATCCAAGAAAAAGGATGATGAGGATTTTGAGCGCTTTGCTGAAATGATTAGACCTATCTTCTTACGTATGCATTTGACTGATATGCTTAAAATGAATCCTTATGCTAAGTACATGAAAGATATTGTTACAAATAAAAGAAAGATACCGGAAGCTGAAATTTCCACCATGATTGCTAATTATACCTTTAAGGGTGGAATACCAAAGAAACTAGGAGATCCAGGAGTACCAACTATACCATGCTCCATTAAAAGAAACTATGTTAAAAGTGCTTATGTGATCTTGGAGCCGGTTGTCGGTGTCAAAACCGGCGGATCTCGGGTAGGGGGTCCCGAACTGTGCGTCTAAGGCTAATGGTAATAGGAGGCGGGGGACATGATGTTTACCCAGGTTCGGGCCCTCTCTATGGAGGTAATACCCTACTTCCTGTTTGATTGATCTTGATGATATGAGTATTACAAGAGTTGATCTACCACGAGATCGATGAGGCTAACCCTAGAAGCTAGCCTATGATTATGATTGTTGTTGGTCCTACGAACTAAACCGTCCGGTTTATATAGACACCGGAGGGTGCTAGGGTTATATAGAGTCAGTTACAAAGAAGGAAATCTACATATCCAAATCGCCAAGCTTGCCTTCCATGCAAAGGAGAGTCCCATCCGAACATGGGACAAAGTCTTCTATCTTGTATCTTCATAGTCCAACAGTACGGCTAAAGTATATAGTCCGGCCGTCCTAGGACCCCTTAATCCAGGACTCCCTCAGTAGCCCCTGAACCAGGCTTCAATGACGATTGAGTCTGGCTCGCAGATTGTCTTCGGCATTGCAAGGAGGGTTCCTTCTCCGAATACTCCAAGGTAGATCTTGAACACAAGAATCGTGTCCGGTTCTGCAAAAAAAAATTCCACATACCACCTAGAGAGTATAATATTTCACAAATCTAATCTGCTGACAGTTTATTCACAACATGACATCACACCATGGCATGGTTATTATTCGAACCTTTTTATTAGCCTGCCACAACCCGATTTATGAGGCGACTTGATGTCTACTACACAACCTTCTTCTTGTAGACGTTGTTGGGCCTGCAAGTGCACGGGTTTGTAGGACAGTAGAAAATTTCCTTCAAGTGGATGACCTAAGGTTTATCAATCCGTAGGAGGCGTAGGATGAAGATGGTATCTCAAACAACCCTGCAACCAAATAACAAAGAGTCTCTTGTGTCCCCAACACACCCAATACAATGGTAAATTGTATAGGTGCACTAGTTCGACGAAGAGATGGTGATACAAGTGCAATATGGATGGTTGATAAAGGTTTTTGTAATATGAAATTATAAAAATAGCAAGGTAACTAATGATAAAAGTGAGCGTAAACGGTATTGCAATGGTAGGAAACAAGGCCTAGGGTTCATACTTTCACTAGTGCAAGTTCTCTCAACAATAATAACATAGATAGATCATATAACAATCCCTCAACATGCAACAAAGAGTCACTCCAAAGCAACTAATAGCGGAGAACAAACGAAGATATTAGGGTAGGGTACGAAACCACCTCAAAGCTATTCTTTTGGATCAATCTATTCAAGAGTTCGTACTAGAATAACACCTTAAGACACAAATCAACCAAAACCCTAATTTCACCTAGATACTCCATTGTCACCTCAAGTATCCGTGGGTATGATTATACGATATGCATCACACAATATTAGATTCATCTATTCAACCAACACAAAGTACTTCAAAGAGTGCCCCAAAGTTTCTACCGGAGAGTCAAGAACGTGTGCCAACCCCTATGCATAGGTTCATGGGCGGAACCCGCAAGTTGGTCACCAAAACATACATCAAGTGGCACATGATATCCCATTGTCACCACAGATAAGCACTGCAAGACATACATCAAGTGTTCTCATAAAAGACTCAACCGATAAGATAACTTCAAAGGGGAAACTCAATTCATCACTAGAGAGTAGAGGGGGAGAAACATCATAAGATCCAACTATAATAGCAAAGATTGGGATACATCAAGATCGTGCCATAGAGGGAACACGAGAGAGAACACGAGAGAGAGAGAGAGAGAGAGAGAGAGAGAGAGAGAGAGATCAAACTCATAGCTACTGGTACATACCCTCAGCCTCGAGGGTGAACTACTCCCTCCTCATCATGGAGAGCGCCAGGATAATGAAGATGGCCACCGATGAAGAATCCCCCCTCTGGCAGGGTGCCGAGAAGGGCTCCCGAGAGGTTTCTGGTGGCTACAGACGCTTGCAGCGGCAGAACTCCCGATCTATCTTGATATTCGATGTTTTTAGGGTACGTAGGCTTATATAGGCGAAAGATGTTGGTCGGGAGGTGCTCGAGGGGCCCACGAGACAGGGGGGCGCGCCCGGTAGGGGGTCTATCTCCTGGGCTCCTCGAGTATCTTCTGACATGAACTCCAAGTCTCCAGGATGATAATCTTCCAAAAAATCACGTTGCCGAAGGTTTCATTCCGTTTGGACTCCGTTTGATATTCCTTTTCTTCGAAATACAGAAACAGGCAATAAAACAACAATATGGGTTGGGCCCCCGGTTAATAGGTTAGTCCCAAAAGTAATTTAATAGTGTATAATAAAGCCCGTAATCATTCAAAACAGATAATAAAATAGCATGGAACAATCAAAAATTATAGATACGTTGGAGACGTATCAAGCATCCCCAAGCTTAATTCCTGCTCGTCCTCGAGTAGGTAAATGATAAAAACATAATTTTTGATATGGAATGCTACCTAGCATACTTCTCAATGTATTTTCTCTTTATTGTGGCATGAATGTTCAGATCCAAGTGATTCAAAATAAAAGTTCATATTGACAAAAGAAATAGCCATACTTCAAGCATACTAATAAAAGCAATCATGTCCTCTCAAAATAACATGGCTAAAGAAAGTTCATTCCTACAAAATCATATAGTTAGGCTATGCTTCATTTTCGTCACACAAAGATGTTCCCAACTTCTATACCCCCGATGACAAGCCAAGCAATTGTTTCGTACTTAAATAATCTCAAACTTTTTCAACCTTCACGCAATACATGAGTGTGAGCCATGGATATAGCACTATGGGTGGAATAGAATAATGATTGGGGATTGTGTGGAAAAGATAAAAAGGAGAAAGTCTCACATTGACAAGGAAAATCAATGGGCTATGGGAATGCCCATCAATTGATGTTAACATGAGGAGTAGGGATTGCCATGCAACGGATGCACTAGAGCTATAATGAATGAAGCTCAACAAAAGAAAACTAATGGGTGTGCATCCAACTTGATTGCTCACGAAGACCTAGGGCATTTGAGGAAGCCCATCGTAGGAATATACAAGCCAAGTTCTATAATGAAAAATTCCCACTAGTATATGAAAGTGACAACCTATGAGACTCTCTACATGAAGAACAAGGTGCTACTTTGAAGCACAATATATGAGACTCAATAAAGAACAAAGTGCTACTTTGAAGCACAAGTGTGGAAAAAGAGATAGTAGCATTGCCCTTTTATTTATTCATTTTCTTTTTTTCTTTTTCTTTTTTTTTCTTTTGGCCTTTCTTATTTTTCTTTTCTTTTTGGCCTTTTTCCCTTTTTTTGTTTTTATTTTTTTTATTTTTGGGCAATGCTCTAATAATGATGATCATCACACTTTTATTGATTACAACACATGACTTACAACTTGAAACTATAACAAGATATGACTCTATATGAATGCCTCCGGAGGTGTACCGGGATGGTGCAATGAATCAAGAGTGACATGTATAAAAATTATGCATGGTGGCTTGCCACAAATACGATGTCAACTACATGATCATGCAATGGCAATATGACAAAAGTAATGTATGTCATGATGATGATGAACGGAACGGTGGAAAGTTGCATGGAAATATATCTCGGAATGGCTATGGAAGTGCCATAAATAGGTAGGTATGGTGGCTGTTTTGAGGATGATATAATGAGGTTTATGTGTGATAGAGCGTATCATATCACGGGGTTTGGATGCACCGGCAAAGTTTGCACCAAATCTCAAGGTGAGAAAGGGCAATGCACGGTACCGAAGAGGCTAGCAATGGCGGAAAGGTAAAAGTGCGTATAGTCCATGGACTCAACATTAGTCAAAAAGAACTCATATACTTATTGCGAAAATTTAGAAGTCATCAAAAACCAAGCACTACGCGCATGCTCCTAGGGGGATAGATTGGTAGGAAAAGACCATCGCTCGTCCCCGACCGCCACTCATCAGGATGCACAAGCCAGGTACACTTCATGCTTCAAATTTGTTACACAACTTTAACCATACGTGCATGCTACGGGACTTGCTAACTTCAACACAGGCATTCTTTAAATTCATAATCACTCAACTAGCATGACTTTAATATCACTACCTCCCTATCTCAAAACAATTATCAAGTATCAAGTTGATCATATCATCCAATTCACTTCCTATGATAGTTTTCATTCAAATTACCATGCTGTTTAAGACTCTCAAAACAATATAAGTGAAGCATGAGAGTTCATTAATTTCGACAAAATAAAACCACCGCCATGCTCTAAAAAGATATAAGTGAAGCACTATAGCAAACAACAAACTACTCCGAAAGATATAAGTGAAGATCAATGAGTAGTTAAATAATTGTGTAACTATGAGAAGACTCTCTCTCATTTAAGAATTTCAGATATTGGTATCCTATTCAAACAGCAATCAAAACAAAATAAAATTACATTGCAAGGATAGCACAACTCATGTGAAGAAGCAAAAACTTAGGTTCAACCGATACTAACCGATAGTTGTTGAAGAAGAAAGGTGGGACGCCTAACGGGGCATCCCCAAGATTAGATGCTTGAGACTTCTTGAAATATAATCTTGGGGTGCCTTGGGCATCCCCAAGCTTGAGATTTTGTGTCTCCTTAATTCCTTTCCTGTCATGGTTTCTCTTTTTATCAAAAACTTCATTCACAATAAACTCAACAAGAACTCGTGAGATAGGTTAGTATAAACCAATGCAAAACCTTATCATTTTCTACTGTAACAAATCACTAAGATTCTTATTCAACATTGAATACTAAATGTCTATGCATATTTAATATTCCTATCCTAAAATGGAATCATTAAACAAGCAAGCATATGCAAACAATGCAAACATAATAGCAATCTGCCAAAACAGTATAGTCTGTAAAGATTTCAAGATTCATCATACTTACCTAACTCCAAAAATTATAATAAAAATACTACGCTGTAAAGATTTATCAGAGCTCATTATGCAAAAAGATTGAACATTATATCACTCTCTGACTTTTCTAGGGAATTTTTGCAACTGTGGTAAAGTTTCTGTTTTGAAACAGCAACATGTATACATGCAAAATAAGCATGGTAAAGGCTATCCTTGACATTTTTATTGAAAATATAGACGCAAGACATTATTCTAAATAACAGAAAGCAAAAAATAACAAAAGAAAATGACGCTCCAAGCAAAACACATATCATGTGGTGAATAAAAATATAGCTCCAAGTAAAGTTACCGATGAACGAAGACGAAAGAGGGGATGCCTTCCGGGGCATCCCCAAGCTTAGGCTCTTGATTGTCCTTGAATATTACCTTGGGGTGCCTTGGGCATCCCCAAGCTTAGGCTCCTTCCACTCCTTATTCCATAGTCCATCGAATCTCTACCCAAAACTTGAAAACTTCAACCACACAAAACTCAAACAAAACTCGTAAGCTCCGTTAGTGAAAGAAAACAAACCACCACTTTAAGGTACTGGAATGAACTCATTCTAAGTTCATATTGGTGTAATATCTAATGTATTCTAACTTCTCTATGGTTCATACCCTTACATACTAGACATAGATTCATCAAAATAAGCAAACAACACAATGAAAACAGAATCTGTCAAAAACAGAACAGTCTGTTGTAATCTGTGTCGAACGTATACTTCTGGAACCCCAAAAATTATGAAATGGATTGGTGGACCTGAGGAATTTGTGTATTAATCGTCTGAAAAAAGAATCAACCTAAAAGCACTCTTCTGTAAAAAATGGCAGCTAATCTCGTGAGCGCTAAAGTGTCTGTTTTTTACAGCAAGATCATAAAGACTTCACCCAAGTCTTCCCAAAGGCTCTACTTGGCACTTTATTGAAACAAAAGCTATAAAAAATGCTTACTAAAGTAGAATAATCATGTGGACACACAAAAACATTAAGGGTATATATTGGGTTGTCACCCAACAAGCGCTTTTCTTTAATGCCTTTCTAGCTAGGCATGATGATTTCAATGATGCTCACATAAAAGATAAGAGTTCAAACGTAAAGAGAGCATCATGAAGAATATGACTAGCACATTTAAGTCTAATCCACTTCCTATGAATAGGGATTTTGTGAGCAAACAACTTATGGGAACCATAATCAACTAGCATAGGAAGGTAAAACAAGCATAGCTTCAAGATTTTCAACACATAGAGAGGAAACTTAAAATTATTGCAATTCCTACAAGCATATGTTCCTCTCTCATAATAATTTTCAGTAGCATCGTGAATGAATTCAACAATATAACCAGCACCTAAAGCATTCTTTTCATGATCTACAAGCATAGAAATTTTACTACTCTCAACATAAGCAAATTTATTCTCGTCAATAGTAGTGGGAGCAAACTCAACAAAATAACTATCATGTGAAGCATAATCCAATTGAAAACTAAAATCATGATGACAAGTTTCATGGTTATCATTATTCTTAATAGCATACAAGTCATCAAAATAATCATCATAGATAGCCACTTTATTCTCATAATCAATTGGAACCTCTTCCGAAATAGTGGAATCATCACTAAATAAAGTTGACACTCTTCCAAATCCACTTCCATATTCATCACAATAAGATTCAACATCCTACAAAATAATGGGATCAATACTACCTAAAGTTGACACTCTTCCAAACCCACTTTCATCAATATAATCATCATAAATAGGAGGCATGCTTTCATCATAATAAATATTCTCATCAAAACACGGGGGACAAAAAAATATCATATTCATCAAACATAGCATCCCCAAGCTTGTGGCTTTGCATATCATTAGCATCATGGGTATTCAAAGAATTCATACCAACAACATTGCAATCATGCTCATCATTCAAAGATTTAGTGCAAAACATTTTATAGATTTCTTCTTCTAGCACTTGAGCACAATTTTCCTTACCATCATTCTCATGACAGATATTAAAAAGATGAAGCGTATGAGACAAACTCAATTCCATTTTTTTGTAGTTTTGTTTTATAAACTAAACTAGTGATAAAACAAGAAACAAAAAGATTCGATTGCAAGATCTAAAGATATACCTTCAAGCACTCACCTTGCCAAAAAAGACCTTAGTTGACGGGGTGTGAGTACCGTTTACCTAGCCTCCCCGGCAACGGCGCCAGAAAAGAGCTTGATGTCTACTACACAACCTTCTTCTTGTAGACGTTGTTGGGCCTACAAGTGCACAGGTTTGTAGGACAGTAGCAAATTTCCCTCAATTGGATGACCTAAGGTTTAGCAATCCGTAGGAGGTGTAGGATGAAGATGGTCTCTCTCAAACAACCCTGCAACCAAATAACAAAGAGTCTCTTGTGTCCCCAACACACCCAATACAATGGTAAATTGTATAGGTGCACTAGTTTGGCGAAGAGATGGTGATACAAGTGCAATATGGATGGTACATAAAGGTTTTTGTAATCTGAGATTATAAAAACAGCAAGGTAACTAGTGATAAAAGTGAGCGTAAACGGTATTGCAATGGTAGGAAACAAGGCCTAGGGTTCATACTTTCACTAGTGCAAGTTCTCTCAACAATAATAACATAGATAGATCATATAACAATCCCTCAACATGCAACAAAGAGTCACTCCAAAGCCACTAATAGCGGAGAACAAACGAAGAGATTATGGTAGGGTACGAAACCACCTCAAAGCTATTCTTTTGGATCAATCTATTCAAAAGTTCATACTAGAATAACAGCTAAGACACAAATCAACCAAAACCCTAATTTCACCTAGATACTCCATTGTCACCTCAAGTATCTGTGGGCATGATTATACGATATGCATCACACAATCTCAGATTCATCTATTCAACCAACACAAAGTACTTCAAAGAGTTCCCCAAAGTTTCTACCGGAGAGTCAAGAACGTGTGCCAACCCCTATGCATAGGTTCATGGGCGGAACCCACAAGTTGGTCACCAAAACATACATCAAGTGGCAAATGATATCCCATTGTCACCACAGATAAGCACGGCAAGACATACATCAAGTGTTCTCATAAAAGACTCAGTCCGATAAGATAACTTCAAAGGGAAAACTCAATTCGTCAGAAGAGAGTAGAGGGGGAGAAACATCACAAGATCAAACTATAATAGCAAAGCTCGGGATACATCAAGATCATGCCATAGAGGGAACACGAGAGAGAACACGAGAGAGAGAGAGAGAGAGAGAGAGAGAGATGAAACATATAGCTACTGGTACATACCCTCAGCCCCGAGGGTGAACTACTCCCTCCTCATCATGGAGAGCGCCGGGATGATGAAGATGACCACCACTGACGAATCCCCTCTCCGGCAGGGTGTCGGGAAGGGCTCCCGAGAGGTTTTTGGTGGCTATAGAGGCTTGCGGCGGCGGAACTCCCGATCTATCTTGATATTTGATGTTTTTAGGGTACGTAGGCTTATATAGGCGAAAGAAGTCGGTTGGGAGGTGCTCGAGGGGCCCACAAGACAGGGGGCGCGCCCTGTAGGGGGGCGCCCCTATCTCCTGGGCTCCTCGAGTATCTTATGACATGAACTCCAAGTCTCCAGGATGATAATCTTCCAAAAAATCACGTTGCCGAAGGTTTCATTCCGTTTGGACTCCGTTCGATATTCCCTTTCTTCGAAATACTGAAACAGGCAATAAAACAACAATATGGGTTGGGCCTCCGGTTAATAGGTTAGTCCCAAATGTAATATAAACGTGTATAATAAAGCCCGTAATCATTCAAAACAGATAATAAAATAGCATGGAACAATCAAAAATTATAGATACGTTGGAGATCGTGTCCCCCTTATTACGGGATACTCATTAATATGGGTGTGGGTAACCCAACCAAGCTATTAGCACGGCGCTTGGGGAATAAGAGAGCTTTAGGGAATGTGGGGAGGCGCATGATCTGCCTTTATAAAGGGATAAGGATTCCCCTCTCACACCCATGCCTTATGCTTCCTCTGCTCATCCATTCTCGAGCTCCAACGCCCAAGCTTTCGCCTTCTCCAAAAAAACACTCCAGACATGTCCGGTGCGGGAGGCAAGTGGATGGCCTCCTCCGTCAAGAAGGAAGACATCAAGAAACTCCGATGGGAGGATATTTGTCCAAGGACATCGCGCATCGGCTTCCGACCAAGGGACAGGTCATCCCTACCCCGGAGCCCTTGGAAAGGGTGGTATTCCTCTCCCATTTCGTCAGCGGCCTGGGATTCCCCCGACAACCGTTCGTCCGCAGATTAATGTTCTATTATGGGCTAGATTTCCATGATTTGGCCGCCAACTCCATCCTCAACATCTCAGCATTTATTGTCGTGCGCGAGGCCTTTCTCCGCATCCTGCGTCACTTCTACCTACGGCTGAAGACTTTCAACATGAAGCCAAAAGTGGTGAGCGACCAACAAGCGGAGTGCGGAGGCGCCATGGTGGGTAAGATGCCCAATGTCACCTGGCTCGAAGGTTCTTTTGTGGAGACCGTAAAGGGGTGGCAATCGGGGTGGTTCTACATCACCGAGCCGCATGACACCAACTGGGCAGCGACCCCCGAATTCTGATCTGGCGTTCCCATGCGGCTCACCTCCTGGAAGGGGAAGGGCCTATCCTGGGGCTTAGCGGAAGAACTGACCGGACTCTAGACATGTGTCTGAAACATGGTGAGCAAGAAAATCAAGCTCGTCAATGTGATCCAAGTCATGATCTTCCGCCAGATCCTTCCATGCCAGAGACGGGTTTACAATTTGTGGGAGTTCGACCCGGCCGAACACCAGATGCTGAAAGAGCTCTTCGACTTGACGCACGAAGACATCTGGAAGGTGCTGTTCAAGGCCGGCGAGATACCACCTCCCATGACCGAAGATCTCAGGCTCAGTGCAAAACTCCCGGCTAATCCGGTGAGTTATCATATTCGCGAGACATGCCCTTTTACTAACATGCCCGTGGGAGGAACCTCAGCCTACATACCAATCTTTCAGGATTGGGTAGCGGTGGTGCAGAGGATCGACTATCCGGCCCCGCAACCTGAAGATACAGAATCACCTCTCTTGATGAGGATGTTATTTCCGGCACCATATGAGGTGCCGGAGAAGAAGGCCAAGAAGGCGGCTACGAGGACCAAAGATGGTCTCCGACGCAAGGGTGCCTCAGACGTGATGTCCGAGGACATCGAGATGAGCTCCTCCACCAAAGATGACGAGGAGGAGGTAATCCGTCCCCCACCTACTGGGGGCAGGAAGAGGAAGGTATCCACACACGGGGAGGCCGACACGTCCAAGAAGGGAAAGACTTCCCTTCCGGACTACTCCGCAACGGCTGCCAACATTAGCGAGGAGTGGGACCCCAGGGTCAAGCCCCTGGCCAAATCGTAAGTATCCGGACAAACTAATATGCCCGATCTATTTGTTTTATCGTGTCTTACTATACCAGTCATGCTCCTGCAGCCCGGCCAAGTCGAACATCGAGATATCCTCCTCTTCGGAAGGATCGTTGGACCCAGCGGCGATGAATAGCAAGTCTCTTCCAACAGCTTCCTCCCCCAAGGGTATGGATAACACCGAGGTGTTGTCTCGAAGGATGTCGGGCCAAGAGGAGACCGTTCTAGAGACGCCGGAGGGTGAGACCTCGGTGACCGAACATTTGGGGAGCAAGGTCCCCATGGACTCCGAGTTTGGGGGCCGCAGACAGTTTGGCCCCAAGCCAAATTCGGCTCCGGAAACCCAAAAGGTTCCGGACTCGGGAAAGAGGGCCGCTCCTAGCAAGGGGAGCGAGCTGTCTGTACCGACACTACAAAAAAATACACTTCTGTGATGATATGTGTTTGTCACAGTAGGTCGTGTTTTTTGTCATCCATGTACATCCATGACAAATTTATGACAGAATCAAGATAGTCATACCTGTGCTGTTGTAGAAGTGTTCCATGACATTACCAAAATTATCATCATGGAAGTGTCCACTTCCATGATGATAAATTGCGCGTCACAGAAGTGCTTTCGTCAAGGGTGACCGACACGTGGCATCCACCGTAACGGAACACCGTTAAGCTACTGGGTCGGGTTTTGGATCCGATAACCCGTTAACAGCCCCGACCAATGGGGATTTTCCACGTGTAAAATCATCATTGGCTGGAGGAAACACGTGTCGGCTCATTGTTGGAACAGATGTCATCCACTCATTGGACAGAAGGCGCCTATGATACGTCGACACGTGGCACGGCCCAACAAGTTTAAATGGACTGGCCCAAATAAAGGCCGACAAGATTTTGCGGCCCTTAATGGGCCGGTCCAGTTAAAGGCCCACGAGATTTTGCGGACTATAATGGGCTGGCCCATCTAAAGGCCCACAAGATTTCGCGGGCCATAATAGGCCGGCCCAGGTAAAGGCCCACAAGATTTTTGTGTGCCATAATGGGCCGGCCCAGGTAAAGGCCCACAAAATTCTTGTGGATCATAATGGACCGGCCCAGCTAAAGTCCCACGAGATTGCGCCGACATTAATGGGCCGGCCCAGCTGTAGGCCCACAAGATTTTGAGGACCCTAGTAGGCCGGCCCATTAACTGGCTGCCATGTTTTGGGCCAAATGCCGGCCCATAATTGATCCGGTCCATTAATGGCCAGCCACGTTCCGGGCCTAATAATGGCCCATATAAGATCTGGCCCGTTAAAAGCCTCCCACTTTCTGGGCCAAATCATGGCCCAGATCAGGTCCGGCCCTTTAAGAGGCTTTGGGCTCAATTATGGCACATATCAGATTTGGCTCATTGACTGGACGCTATGCTTTTGGGCCCACTTGCTAAAGGCCCATTTAGTAATTCGGCCTGATATTAGTTTCGGCCTGTTAAGGGCCCATTTAACATTTCGGCCCTATATTAATTTCGGCCTGTTAAAAGCCCGTCATATAGTTGGGCCTAACTACGGCCCAGTTTGCATCCGGCCTGCTCGCAGCCGATATCGGATTGGGCCAAACAAGGACCGAGACAACTTTGGCCTGTTAAAAGCCCGTGAATTGATTCACACAATAATGGGCCGAGGTCCATTTCAGGCTGCCGCCGGCCCATGAGCTATTTGGCACGTTCCAGGCCCAGCCTACTTCTCAGCCTCCTAAAAGCCCATTGAGTTTTCTTGCAAAAAGAGGGTCGGGGTTACTCGGCCTATTAAAGGCCCGAATCTACTAGTGGGCCAGTTTGATGGGGCCCATGATGCGGATCATACATCATGATTGCATGACGGCCCGATTATGTACCGTAATTTTACGGTTTGGCCGGTTTACTCTGAAGACAGGACATATATACAGTAAAATAACTGCAGCATCGTGAATAAGAGAAAATCTAGACTATACAATAAAGAAATTACGGCATATTACATCCACTGGGCAGCAAAGTTCGCCACTATGATAATAAAGCACAAGCAGACAGTAGATTACATACACTGGGCATCAAAGCTCACCACCAGTGCATACAAACACGCCGACAAAATAATATACAAAACCGACAACACTTCAATAGAGTTCAAGAAAGGTTAGCCCTGCTGGGGAGCTGCAGCGCAAGCAACTGAGCAAGATGATGAGACTGCACTTGTTCAACACTTATATCTTCCTCACTCTGAAAGATAAACAAGCAGACAGATGACAGGTTGCACACATAAAACTATCAGTGCTGACAATTCATCACATTTCTTACTGACGAATAAAGTGACACAGTTTAAAATTGCATTAACACAATATGGTATTGTTCAGGTCAACACATGGCAGGAAATGACATTGTGAAGGAGTTGGCAGCTTCACAACACCACTGGATTACAGATCAAGAACTCATAAGTATCAATGGTTAGTGTGTTGTCAATTTATCCCATTTCAGATTGGCAAATAAAGAGACGATTTAAATAATAGTAGAATGCTATGACATTGTTCATAGTTAAGACATTGCAGAATATGACATTGTGCTGTAGTGGGTAGGTTCACCACACCACTGGATTACGAATGAAGAACAGAAGCATACATGCAATGCAAAAGAAGATCACTTGCTCTGAATAGTTTAATTTACATGGTATGAAGAAGGAACTTGGTTGTACAACTGAAAACTTAAATTGAGAAGGACAAACTTTTGTTTATGAACTACATAATAAACTTTAAACATGCAATTTGATGCAAACACCAAAAATAAACAGCTATTGCAGTCATGCCTAACCAAATATACACAACAAAGTTTGAAGGCTTGAGAAGGACAAACTTACATTACTGGTGAAGACAGGCTCTATAAAGCCCTTGTCCATGCTGATGGGGGGGTGAATTCAAGAAGTTTAGCACAAAATCTTCTTCATAAGCGTTGCCTTTATTCTACATTTTGTTAAGAGTAAATATAGATGTGATAATATATGAAAAAATGGAGAATACTTAAGATAAGATGAAGAGTGATGCTACATAACCAAGTAGCTATAAATGTATGTGCAGCGATACAGGCAAAAGGCACAGCCAAGAGCAATGCACAGCTAAACTTCTTCAGTACCAACCTTATGGTAAGAGTAAATATAGATCTGATGTGTAGAAAATGGAGGGAAAGGAAAATAAGCTGCAGAGTGATGGTACATGAACAACTACTTGTCAATATAAGTACACAGATAAAGGACAGCATGTACTTACAAGAACAATGCAGAGCTAAAAAAATTCATTGGCATTGGATATATTCTACACTAATGTAACCATTCATACAGATCAGATAATTTGGAGCGAACAATTGATAAGCAAGCTATCATGCATATTGTTGTCACATAATGAACAAGGTATGTATGCAAGTACAGTGATACAGGACAATAGGTACTAACAAGAGCAAAGCAGCGGGTAACATATTTGCGATATCCTGTCGTTCTTTTCAAACCGGAATTCTTCTTCGAGCTGATTTCCTGCAAAAAAGATCCATAAGGCACATGCGGAAAAGTAGAAGTTCAAATTATCATGTGATTTCATAGACAGTACCTCATCCTGGGAACGAGACTAGTGCATAACAAGGTTTTTCCATTCAATTTCTTCTAAATTTAGCACAGCAGACTTCACCGGAAATTTGTTTATAGACTTGCCATCAAAGTGTGATTTCCTCAGGTAACACAGATACTGCTGCAATGCTTCCTTGAAAAGCACAAGCACGCTTTGCTCGTCATGACTATCCAGATTGACCTAGTTACAACAATGTAATGTAAATCGTTGATGTGTCCGATCAGCAGAAAACAGGAAAATAATAACCATGAATAATAGCACTTACACGTAAGTTGGACCACTACTAGGAAAAGGGCTATAGATGGAAATGACACTAATGGCGCACCAGACATGTGGTGCGCCATTAGTATATACTAATGGCGCACCACCTTCTGATGCGCCATTAGTGTTGAAAGTACTAATGGCGCACCCTGCCCACGGTGCGCCATTAGTACCATTTTTTTGAACTAGTGCGCCTGTCCAAACATACTAATGGCGCATCCACTGGTGGTGCGCCATTACTAGTTGTAACTAGTAATGGCGCACCAGCCAGAAGGTGCGCCACTAATGTTATTTTTTTTATTATTGTCTTTATTCCTTTTTTTGCAAAAGTACTAATGGCGCACCACCAGGGGGTGCGCCATTAGTAACCTGGATTACTAATGGCGCATTTGTTGCTGGTGCGCCATTAGTAAGTGGGCAGCAAAAAGATATTTTGGATAGCCTCTCCTCCCACACTCACTTTCTCCCCACTTCATTCTCTCCACCGCCTCCTCCTTGTCTCGGGTGCCTCCTCTTTTTCACCTCATTTCCACCATAGATTCATTCAAATTAAGTGGTTAAGTTACCTTGTTTTGCTAGGTAAGTAAGGGGGGAAGCTATATTTATGTTGTTCTCCCTACAACAATGTGCACATGCACTTTTTATGGCCTAGCTAGATCTATGTATGTTCGTGGTGTTGCATATGTTTGTGGTGTTGCATATGTGTTTGTGTTTGGAGGTGTACCGGTATTTGAAATGCGATAGTTGCCAATATTTTGCCGGAATGTTGATTCATTTCCGTTTCGGCGAGAATTTTGGCATTAAGCATTCTTTTTGGTCCTATTTTTAGGGAAAGTCATGCCAAATTTTTTCTTGGTTCTAAAATATCGTTTTGCTCTACCCCGCATGTGACCATGGTCCGCATGATGACCGAAGGCATCGTGAATAGGTTTTTGAGGTCCGCGAAGGCCGAGATGCTTCAAAAGAACGAGACGGAGATAAGATGTCCGTGTCGAAGATGCAAGCTGAATAGCCTTATTGCGGACCCGGATTCCGGGCAGGTGCGGGACCACCTGCTCTTGCGTGGTTTCATGGATGGCTATCGGTGGCAAGGTGATGAAGATGACTACGAAGTCGTCCATGCGGGCCGGGCAAGAAATGAGGAAGGGCCACAAGACAACCACCGCGGCTTGGGGGGGAGAGAAGACGAAGAATCCCCAGGAGATGATCACGACGGTGATGCTGTACACAGTCATCATGTAGAAGATGCAGGACATGATGATGATGCCGGCGGAGAAGACGACGCTGGACCATCGATGGGCTGGGTGCAGGACCCTCATATTCAAGAGCTGCTTCTCAAGCAGACGGATAACACAAGAGCTGCCGCCCGAGAGAAAGCCAAGATGGATCAACTTGAGTTAGACGCGGTTACTCCATTGTATGAAGGATGCAGGCCCGAGGATACCCGCCTGAAAGTAACACTCATGGCTCTGGAGATGAAGGTAAAACACAAAATGACCGACGCATGCTTCGACGAGAACATGTCATTCTGGCACGAACGTCTTCCCAAGGGGAACAAGTGCCCGACCAGTTTGGAGGAGGCGAAGAAAATCGTGTGTCCTCTGGATTTACCGCACGTGAAATACCATGTGTGCATGAACAATTGCATCATTTATCGGGACGAGCACACGGAGTCTACCATATGTCCGGTGTGCGGTGTCACTCGATACAAGAAGAGGAAGAAAGCTCCTCGAAAAGTGGTGTGGTACTTTCCGATCACTCCTCGTCTGCAGCGGTATTTCGCGGACCCTAAGGTAGCAAAGCTCCTGCGTTGGCACGCGGATAGGGAGGAGAAGAAGCGAGAAGATGACGCAAATGATCCGGAGATAGATAAAAAAGACAAGATGCTGAGTCACCCTAAGGATGCGAGCCAGTGGCAAGCGTTGAACTTCGAATACCCAGAATTTGGGAACGATCCAAGGAACATCGTGCTGGGCGCGAGCACCGATGGAGTCAATCCGTTTGGCAGCCAGAGAAGCACACATAGCACCTGGCTTGTGTTCGTGTGGATGTACAACCTTCCCCCCTGGTTGTGCATGAAGAGGAAGTATATTCACATGAGTATGCTAATTGAAGGGCCGAAACAACCAGGGAACGACATCAATCTGTATCTGGGGCTGCTGAAAGAGGAGATTGACACGCTGTGGAAAACGCCAGCCAATACGTGGGACGCCGCAGAGAAAGAATATTTCCCTATGAGAGCCGCACTGCTCACGATGGTGCACGACTATCTCGGTTACGGATATCTTGCGGGGCAGGTAGTCCCGGATTTTCTGGATGCGTAAGGAGCATGGATGACACAACGTATCGCCAGCTAGATAGAGATCCCGGGTCTTCAAAAACCGTGTTCATGGGACATCGAAGGTGGCTTCACGACGATGACCCGTGGAGGAAACGCAAGGATCTGTTTGATGGTGAAACCGAACCCCGAAAACGCCCGTGTACGAGGAGCGGCGAGGAAATAGACAAGCTGTTGAAAAATTGGAAAACTGCCCACTGCCGGGAAAGAAGCAAAAGGCGCCAGAGCCGCTGCTGAAGGTATGGAAAACAAGGTCTGTTTTCTGGGACTTGCCGTACTGGAAGATCCACCGTGTGCCTCACAGCCTTGATGTCATGCATATCACGAAGAACGTGTGCGAGAGTCTGCTTGGTACCCTGCTCAACATGCCAGAGAGGACCAAAGATGGGCCGAAAGCAAGAGCAGACTTGAAATCAATGGGCATCAGGCAGGAGCTTCACGCTATATATGATGATGATGATGATGATGATGATGATGATGATGATGTTGAGGCGAAGCAGGACACAGAAAGTCGTCGCAAAGGCAAAAAGGCCAAGAAGACCGGAAATGACTACCCTCCCGCGTGCTTTACTCTAAGTCAGGAGGAGATCGAGCAGTTTTTCACCTGCCTCCTAGGAGTAAAACTTCCTTACGGTTACGCGGGGAAGATAAGCAGATACCTAGACCCAGCGAAGTAGAAGTTCAGCGGGATGAAGTCTCACGACTGTCACGTGCTGATGACGCAGATACTTCCAGTTGCAATGCGTGGGATCATGGACGCGCACGTTTGTGAAACGCTATTTGGCCTATGCAACTTCTTCGACTTCATCTCTCGGAAGTCGATTGGCGTGAGGCAACTCAGAAGGCTACAGGAAGAGATCGTGGTGATACTACTCGAGCTTGAGATGTACTTCCCGCCCGCATTCTTCGACGTTATGGTGCATCTTCTGGTCCATATAGTGGAGGATATCATCCAACTCGGGCCGACGTTCCTGCACAGCATGATGCCGTTCGAAAGGATGAATGGTGTCATCAAAGGATACGTTCGCAACATGTCACGTCCAGAGGGAAGCATAGCCAGGGGCTTTCTGACCGAAGAGTGCATCTCCTACTGCACGAATTATCTAGGCATCGAGAACCCCGTTGGTCTGCCCGTCAACACGCACCTCGGCAGGCTCGCTGGATGGGGTCACCGTGAGGGTCGCCGCGAAATGCATGTCGACTTCGAGGGTCGACTCGCCGACTTTGAAAGAGAAAACCTAGTCGTGCTACAACACATAGACGTGGTCGATCCTTGGGTGGTAGAGCACAAAACCTTTATTAAGAAGACGTACAATGATCGAGGCCAACAGAGGACGGACGGAGATATACTCAAAGAGCACAACTCATGTTTCACGCGTTGGTTCAAGCAGAAGCTTCTGTCGTACCCTTTATATGAGGATTCTTCCGCGGAAGAACAACTCATATTTGCCTTGTCACAGGGCGCCGAGCACAACCTGATGACCTATGAGGCGTACGATATCAACGGCTACACATTCTACACCGAGGCCAAGGACATGAAGAGCGATGGTTATCAGAACTCCGGGGTAACGATGGAATCCTACACCGGTAACGACAAGGACAGATACTACGGAAGGATCGAGGAGATCTGGGAGCTGAGCTACGCTGGAGAGAAGGTCCCGATGTTCCGTGTCAGATGGGCCAAGAAAGTCATAAAAGAAGACCGGTATTTCACCACCATGGTTATACCCGAAGCCAAATCCAAGACCGCGGGCGCAAACTTCACCGCGAAAAATGAGCCATGGGTACTGGCTTCCCAAGTGGACCAATGCTTCTTCATTACCGACCCGCCAAAGCCCAGTCATGTTGTCGTGAGGAGAGGCAAAAGGAAGATCATCGGAATGGATGGAGTAGCCAATGAGCAAGACTTCGACAAGTACGGCGACCCGAGGATCGAACATGACGACGATGATGAAGTAGCAGCATACACCACAAGAAGAAGCAGGACCACCCTACCTAAAGGACGTCCGTTCCATAGAAGAACTCCATTTGCGAAAAAGAAGGGCAAGAAGATTGTGAACAGATAGCTAGCTAAGATCGATTGTATTTAAATCGTAGACTTCATTTCTCGATTATATTTCATGGGCACTTTTTGAACTATCATGAATATTTTTTAATTTCATGGACACTCGATCTCGATCCTCCTCCATCTCGATCGCTATCCCACCTCGCCAGATCCGGTCCACCGGCCGCCGCCGCCGACCGCCCGCACCCTCTCGATTCCCCTACTCAACCGCCGC
>NC_041391.1:168380224-168380829 GCF_002162155.2 Triticum dicoccoides | reverse complement strand
TCCACCGGCATTACTATTTGATGATATTTTTAAAAAAATATTACTGTCTTATAAAAAAATATTACTGTTATGATTTAAACAAGTTTGAACATATTTAAACACAAGTAAGTATGAAACATCATTTTTAATGCATAAAAAAAATTTGTGGAGCCTGGGAATCGAACCCAGGACCTACTGGTGTGAGAACTAGCTGCTGACCAGTCGAACTAGTAGAGAAGACTTGATGTGTATCAGGTCTGGTGGTAGATAACCTGTTGGCTCGGGCAGAAGTAAAAAAATACTAATGGCGCACCTGGGTGAGGTGCGCTATTAGCATGTATGTACTTATGGCGCACCGAGGGGTGGTGCGCCATTAGTATTGTGCCCCTACTTCGTATCGATCCCCTCTCTCCCTCGCCCTCGCCCGCGATCCCCTTCCCCTCTCCTCTCCCGACGCCGCCGCCCAGCCGCCCTCGACGCTGCCCCGACACCAGCGCCGCCCCGTCCACACCACACCACCGACGCCTCCCTCTCCCCATCCTCCCCTTCCTCCCCTCCAACCCCACCCCACTCTCGCCGGAGCAGCGCCGCCCCGTCCACACCACACCACCGATGCCTCCCTCTCC